>NC_090189.1:6197513-6292513 GCF_024679245.1 Pseudorasbora parva
AAATTATACTTTAAAGTATATTAAAATAGAAATTAATTCAAATTGTAATAATATTACAGTTTTTCCTGTATTTTTCATCAAATAAATGCAGCCTTGATGAGTAAAAGAGACTTCTTTCAAAAACATAAAAATGATAATGTTTCCAAACGTTTGACAGTATTTCATTGAAAGGAGTAAATATACTTAATTATAAGAATTTCATTGCAATATTATAAATATTTTTTCTTTTTTTAAATATATACATATATATATATATTATATATATATATATATATATATATATCCCAGAAAAATATATATAATATTGCAATGAAATTTAATAATTAAGTATATATATATATTGTTAAAAAAAATGTTTTTAACAGGACTGAAAATGCACATATTGTTCTACTCATTCTGTTTCAAGTGTTTTTGTTTTCTCAATAAAATACTGCAAAACAGATGGGTGTTTAGAAATATTATTTATTTGGATGATTATTTATGAAATTTATAACCTTTACCATGGTAACAACTGATTTGTGTGTGTGCACAGATAGCAGTTGTGTGATACAGTCAGCTGGTGTATTATAAATTCTTAATCCAGTGCGTCTTAAAAGAATTTGTTTTCCTGTCTCTAGGAGGAAGTGAAATGTCACGTTTCTATATTTAGATAGAGCCAGATATTTTATTTTGAAAATGGAACAAATATCAGAGTGAAGAGGTCAGATGGGTGGAGAGGGAGGTGGAAATGGACCAACAGGGCCGATGACGCCAGAGAGAGAGTTCATGCGTGTTTTTGTGAAAGTGTGACTATATGAAGCATCATCACAAATGTCTGTTTGCTTACCTTCAGACGGTCTTTAGGGAGGGCCACTGCACCTTTCTTGATGACCTCTTGAACCCTCTCCACTGACAGGTCACTGCCTGCCTGCTCCAGTCGATGGCTGAAGAATCCAATCACCTGCCACACACACACACACACACACACACACACGCACGCAATAGCTATTAGGTTTCCATCCCAAGCTGCAAATTTATTTTGTGCACAAAATTTGAATATCGCATAAAACATTTGCAAATAAAGCACTGTTTCCATCCCACACATTCAAGAAACCAAAAATCATCACTTTCTGGGAAATTGGTGCAAAATATCTGTGATAAAACTAAAGTCACTGCAATCTGGGAGGCCACTGAGGGTCTTTTACGTACATCATAAATGACTTGACAGATGACAGATAAAACACAATAAACTGTCATGTCATCTTGTGTTCAGATGCTGGTGCTTCGAAAAACAATCATATGAAAAAAGGGAATTCATTTTTATTTTTGACAGACTTTGGCTCAGGCTCATCGAAGGATTTATCAGGTAAATGTGTTTCCATCGTAGTTTATGCGCATAGCTTCTTATCGGATAAAAAAAAAAATGTATCTGCCTAATTGCCCACATATTTTTTTATGCAATTTTTTTGAATTTCCATCCAGCTTTTTGGTCGAAATTTCCCAAAATTTGCTTAAAAACAGGTTGATGTAACAAAGGAAATGTCACAATTTTAGTGCAATGCTGTAAAACTAAGTTGAGTGGAGAGTTGAGTTACAGTATCCCAAAATGAAATGTAATGAATGCATAAAAAACAATATCAACTGACGAGTTTTCATCATTGCACAATTGGAGTGTCAAAAGGACTCTCAATGGGACCTTCCTGGTTAAATAAATAAAAGGAAAAAGCTAAAACCGTATCTACACCAGACAAAAGAAAATAGAGCCCATTATAATCAGTGATGCTGTCTACACTGGATACGGCGCAATGCGACACAACAAATTCCCGACAATAAACTGATGACCCATTCTATCTAAAACATACTTCATGCGCTCGCGCTACTTCTGATATGAAGGACAAATGTATTTGCAATAGTAGCTTTTGTCGCGTCTAGTGTGGACGGCTTCTAGCAGTTACAGCGTGTCACGAGTCACGACAACAGTCATTTGTAGACAAAACTAAACTTGTACAAAGAACTAAAGACAGACACTTGTACAATATGTTTTATTTATAGTGTGGATCATAGAATGTAGTAGTATTCCATTCATTTAGTTTAGGATGAAAACGGTTTCATTCTGCATGGTGTTTGTGTTTAAGGCTAGAGGGAGTCAGGGAGCATTAATGCACCAGTGTGAGTGTGTTTAAAGAGGGAATTTACTTCCTGACATCTGTAGATTACCCCCTGGGCTTCTAATGCACAATATAAATGCAGTAGGTGTAGTGTAAATCTCTCTTCACCTATATGAATGTTTGAAATGAATTGAATTTGAACCATGTGCTTGAAGAAAATAGCTCTGAAACAGCTTTTTGCTTTTGTTTAGATGTCTACATCCAAGCAACATATTTAGACATCATAGGCACAGTATTTTTGCAGGTAGTTTTTTTTGTTTTGTTAAAAGTTATCTAGTTTTTGACCAAGCTTAATGCATGCACTGTAAGTATCCAGATGCTATGATCCCAGAATGCAATGCAAAATTATATTAGATTCATATTTTATAGAAAGTATGGATACAAAATAGCTCTTATTAAAGTTCTTATAAAGCTTATCAAAATGTAACTTTATCAGGCAATAATTGTGTGTACTAATTGTGTGTTCCACAGGTTAAAACGTTTAATTTGACGATGAAATTTATATAATTAATATAATATATTATAAATATAAAATATACATATTTATATATTACACACGGTGTGAATTGCTGTTTTTTAATCAGTCACTTACAGGGTTCAGTTTTTGTTAGGAAGATCCCTTAGGAGGTAGCTGTCTATGTGAACACTAGATTGCTCACTATGGTTTGGAATAGAGCTTGAACACACACAGTCAGTCTCTCACCGTGTCAAGGTTCTGCATGATATCCTGGAAAGAGGGATGCGATCGAAACTGTTCGAAGAGTTCCCGCTTATAGAGCAGCGCGTACAGCAGGTTTGGGTTGTAATGGAGGGAATTACTCAGGCATGAGTTTATAATCTCCAACATCATTCTGATCACCTCCTCGATGACGTTCAGATCCTGAGCCTGAGGGGAAAGAGAGAAAATGCAGTGAGTAATGAGACTTTTTTTTTTTTTTTTAAATCAGCACTAGGTAACTTTTCAACCTTCATAATATATTTTCAAGACTCTTGTGATGATACGACGACTTACAATAGGTTGAATGACACGTCTGCCATAGCTTGATGGGGTCTGTATCGTTTTTAATCGTACTTTTAAACTTCGGGTTTCGGGTAGTAACCCGAGAACAAAAAGAACTACAAAATTTGACTGCTTTACGGCATATACGTCACTTCCACCAACACCCACACTTCCTTACATTCGGACGTGCAAGCACAAATATCCTTTGTTTGTCAGATGTTATGTCCGAAGCAGCACAGAAAAATAAGAAAGCAAAGGTTTTGTTGGAAAAGTGATGGGATTAAAGGCAGGACCATAGGGGGGGACGAGGATCAACATTGGGCCAGCGTTTGCTCATTGGCGTGAGCTGAAGGATTGCCCGACCGATGCTGACTCGGCTGTCATGCTTGCTATGGTTATTATTACCTACCACTCAAACATTGAAGTATCATAGATACATAGATTATACTGTAAAACGGTAACCAATCGACTAGGCTACTATAATGACACTGGCTTGTAAACGTGAGCATCGCGACCATTTGGCGTTTGAAAAAAATAAAACCAATGAAATTATATATTCATATGACTTGCTGAAACATAAGCCACTGTACCTGAGATGAAGACATTTCACATGCGACGCAAGCAGAACACCCGCACGTGAACTCCTCCTGCAGTGTTCAGGGGAACTGTTAGTGCTGCACCAACCTGCGGGCCGCTTTTATGAAGTTATTTGGCCCGCCCGCACCACTGTATATATTTTTACAACCCACCGCGCACCCGCGACCATTAAATAGACATACGGGGTCCGCGGGTTATGAGACGACCCGCGCATCACTAGTTCAGGGCTATCAGGGCTGTCATGTCAACAAATGCACGCGCGATGGCATCCCCTGGTGTAGGACGACAGAGCTTACGACAGTAGTTGAGGACATCATTTTTTCCCAACTGTAGGATGACCCCGAGAGCAAAAGTTACCTAGTGTTGCTTTAACCTTTTTCAATAAATGCTGTTCTTTTAAATGTTTTATTCGTAAAAAAAGAATTCTGATCAAAATGTATCAGTTTGCACAAAAACATGAAGCAGCACAACTGTTTTCAACATTAATCAGAAATGTTTCTTGAGCAGCAAATCCTCATATCAGAATGATTTCTGAAGGATCATGTGACACTGAAGACTGGAGTAATGATGCTGAAAATTCAGCTTTGATCACAGGAATACATTACATTTTACAACAGTAAAACAGTAATTTTAAATTGTAATAATATTACACAATATTGCTGTTTTTACTGCATTTTTGTTCAAATAAATGCAATAAACATCTTTCAAAAGCATTAATAAATACTGCCAACCATAAACTTTTGAACAGTTTGATCATTAACAGCAATGAAATCAACACTAATTGTCTCCCAATCTGTGCATCCCTGGTTCAAACATGCTGTCTAGGAAGGCGGCCAACAGTGCAGAGA
Organism: Pseudorasbora parva; assembly: GCF_024679245.1. Classification (NCBI taxonomy): domain Eukaryota; kingdom Metazoa; phylum Chordata; class Actinopteri; order Cypriniformes; family Gobionidae; genus Pseudorasbora; species Pseudorasbora parva. The sequence continues at coordinate 6,202,106 of NC_090189.1, forward strand.
GCAGCACATGGTGTGTGTGTGTGGGTTAAATGAGTTAACATCTCCCTGTGCTCTGCTGCAGTCTGGGCCGTCACAATTTTTCTAGGTCACACACACACACACACACACACACACACACACACACACACACACACACACACACACACACACACACACACACACACACACACACACACACACACACACGGGTAACACAAATCCATCTTCTCTCTCTTTCTGCATTTTCATCTATTTGCAGCTGCATCATAAATATTTCATTGATGAACAGGTTTAATTGTGACTATAATAAAGCATTATATCTTGTATAAATAATTATAAGAGTTATATTACTAAAGTGAGTGTATTTTGTTATAAAATGCACAGCATAATGTGCCATTATATGTTTAAACATTTGAGCATGAACTGGTATTATGTTTTATAACTGTAGTATCTGTTGTTTATGAGAATATCTTCACATCAAGTGATGCCAAAAGATTCTTCTCTTCAGTAACACAATGCATTTGACATTAGAACTCATTAAAGTAAAAAAAAAAAAAAAGTAGAAAAAGTAACGAAGAGCCTTCAGTCTCTGACCTTTGACCTTCTCATTTCCTTTTCTCCCACTGTCCTTCCCTATACAGAGTCTCAGCCTGCAGCCATCTCGGCCTCTCCTTTATGTTATTCATCTATTGCTTTTTCTCAAGACTGAGGTCAGTTTCTGAGCCACAAATCTCTCTGGACAAAAGCAAGTCAATGGAACAGAATGTGCAATCGGGTTTCCATAGGAACACACACACACACACACACACACACACACACACACACACACTAACAGAAGTGATTTTAGGGGAGAGTTTGGGAAAGCTCAGTGCGTGTAGTGAAACACAAAAGCCGGGAGTATACAAAAACACATTTTTATGGAATTAGCTTCAATGACTCTTACGACAAGCAAACGCAGCCTCGTTTAAAAAAGACTGCAAACAAAATTCAACTCCTGGAGGAGAAAGAGAGAGAGAAAGAGAGAGAGTGAACTACGCTGGTAGGTCACATGACAGTAACAACATGGCGAATGTAGTTAAGGCTCTATGAAATCGGTTACATTTTTTCCCAAGTTTAATTTTCCCCGCAATTGTGTTTTCTGCTTTAAGTTTGATATTCCATTTGAATGGTTTAATTAAATTTGAATAATCAAAAACCATGTCTAAATAATTGGATTCATAAAAACAATTTAAAAATAAAATTTCATTTGTTCAAATTATTAAAAAATTTATGTCAGAAATTCTTATTGATTCATGATTCGGAGCGCGTGTCAAACTTCGGACATTAGTGATCCGAATCATCAAATCCATCCACTAATTCATAACTGTTTGAATCTTTATTTGAGGTTTGAAAACAAACGCGGAAGGGAAGACAATAGAGTTTAGATTCTCTGCCCGAGCCCGAACCCGAACCCGACCCGAACCGACCCGCGGGCCGGGTCGGGCTGAGATTTCCCTGCACTATCCTCGGGTCGGGTAGGGCCGGGCCCGTGATCAAGCTTTTTTTTTTTTTTTTAATCATTAGCCTACTTTACTAGTCTAATTGGGTGGGCAGAAAGCTATGCTATAATCAGAAATTATATATACATATTTAGCAAAGTAAGAACTAATACAACAAATAAGAAACAAATGTGTAGGCTACAAAGTTGCACAAGTCAGGATTAGTGTAAAAATGTGTGTTAAACTCACAGCTCGAGCAGTGATGGAGCGCAGCGTTATAAACAGAAACGCTCTGTGTCAAGAGCTGCTCGCGTGAACACTGCACTTTGCTTAATTAAATATCTTCGAATCGTTTCGTTTAAAAGTGGTCATTTCAAGCTTTCTATACGCATATTTCTCATGTCTGTGAGGCGAGAAGCTGCTGAGTTTCGGTTTATTTATGAGACGCGCTCCAGTGCATGAGGAATGAAAGCGATCACTCCCCCGACTTCACCTCATAATTATATTCTGCTTTTTGCTTTTTATTTATTAAATCCAGGCAATTGGCCTAAGAAACCTTTTTTAAAATTAAGATACAATTTACACAAAACGAAAAAAATGCTTTCAACAAAACAAAACTTAATATTAAACTAAATATAACCACCAAAATCATTTCTGACCCACTCGCATCTTTTCACTCATCATAATCAGATGAAATATGTAAAAATAATATTATAATATTTAAACATAAATATGAAGGAAAAAACACATTGTTTAATGGGTACAACAAAGTAAGCTACAGATAAATGTCTGAGCTAGATTTGAGCAAACATCAGTTTACCGGTGAGCGGATCATGAGCGCGCGCCTGCGGATTATTGAGCGGAGTCAAGTCAGCTTTACTATAGCGCTTTTACAATGATGATTGTTTCAAAGCAGCTTCAAAGTGTTAAACAGGACAATATTGCAACAAAATGTTATTCGGCTGTACAGTCGCTGTGGAGAAAACTGAAAACTAAATGTAGTTTTATCATGAGCTCACCAGTCCGCGTCGCTGCGCTTTGCTCATTACAGGCTCGTTCTCGTCAAAACGCCCACGTATTGAACAATGGTCGGGTTTAAATCGGGCTCAGGCTCATAATTACAGTTAATGTGTCGGGCCAGGCCGGGCTCGGACACAACGTGCACGGGCTCGGGTAGGGTCGGGGTTGATTCTTTGAGCCCGATCTAACCTCTAGAAGACAATGCTGAATAAAGTCGTAGTTTTTGTTATTTTTGGACCAAAATGTATTTTCGATGCTTCAAGAGAGTCTGATTAACTAACTGATGTCACATATGGACTACTGTGATAATGTTTTTATTCCCTTTCTGGACATGGACAGTATAGTGTGCATACACTTAGATACGCTCTCGGACTAAATCTAAAATATCTTAAACTGTGTTCTGAAGATGAACGGAGGTCTTACGGGTGAGGAACGACATTAGGGTGAGTCATTAATGACATCAATTTCATTTTTGGGTGAACTAACCCTTTAAGTGTTTAAAGTGCTTTCTGTTTATTCATCAAAAATGTAACAATTCCATGAAATTCCACGTTATACATTTATTTTTTGCCATTCTGTCCGCGCTTTCCACATTGCGGAAATCATAACCCTATGTAGAACATCTGCATTTCATTCATTCTACTAATGCTCAAATATTCAACAAACTTCAATTTCAAATGTAGTACCTACTTAGACAGTACGCGATTTCGGAGCAGCATGTGGTTCCACTAAAGCAAAAAAAGACATCCCATGTCAAACACTAGCACTCAGAGAGTCAGAGACATACATGTGTAAAGCGCTCAGTCCTGCTGACCTCAGAATGAATCACTCTCACAGTGGCACTAGTGCCAGAAGAACGAGGGCTTTACTGGAAAAACACCAGGTTTTGGCAGTGCCTTGCCAACCTGCTTTGTGATTACTGCAGTTTTTGTTCTGCTTGAGACTCACGCAAATCAATTTCTCTGGAAACACACATACAAACACACGAGCACACGAGTAAGCCGCCTTCAGTGTCCCAGCACGGTACCATCTGTTAATACCTGAACCGTGGCGCCAGAAAAAACACCATACTTGATGTCAGGTCACGTATAAAAGCAACATCTGACACCAACGCATGACCCTGAAAACATGCAAACCCATGCAAACTCTGACCCCAATGTTGTTGCATTAAAGCTGAAATCTGTCATTTAAGTGCCTCTAGTGACAGCAAACAGAACTGATAAAATAATGACTGCCTTCAAGTTCTGCTGACGATTCTTCCTATTCTTTTGTTTGTTGCCTGCAGTAACTATAAGTGAAACGTCACTTTATCATTGTGTATCACCTTGTGGAATAAAGAGGAATTGCACTTATTAAGTCTTCAAAGATTTAATTATTGTTGTGCAGAAAAAAAACATACACTGTTACACACTTCGGCTAATTATGTTATGAACGGATGTTATGAAGGTGTTTGAGAAAGAAATGAATGAGAGGTGTTCTAATAAAAATGGTACATGTATGTAGGCTGTAAACTGAAGAATGTTTTATTTTTATATCAGACCATTATTGTGGATCTGACCATTTTATTTTATCTTATTTTATTTTTTATTATTATTATTATTTTTATTTTATTATTATTATCTTTACAACTGTTTTAACTATGCTTGTTTTAAATTTTTTATTGGTCCATATGGTATTCTTTTTCTCATGCATTTGTTACCACTGTTTTAATTAATTTCTATGTAAAGCACTTTGAATTGCCATTGGGTATGAAATGTGCTATACAAATAAACTTGCCTTGCCTAATTAGCGACCTATACAATTTGTCCAAAAATGTGTGGAAAAACAGGCACTTTATTATAATTGATTGAATTGATTAAGGAATACTAAGAAGGCTGATGTCTAACTTTAAAAAAATAATGAGGAGGAGGGTAGCGAATGACATTCTCGAGTTATGCGTTCAAAGGGTTAGTTCACCAACTGAAAATTCTGTCATTAATTCCTCACCTTGATGTCGTTTGACACCCGTCAGACCTCCGTTCATCTTCAGACTCAGATGAAGATATTGTTGTTGAAATCCGATGGCTCAGAAAGGCCTTCATAGACACCAATGTCATTTCCTCTCTCAAGACCCATAAAGGCACTAAAGACGTCGTTAGAGAGCCCATCTCACTATAGCGGCTCTACAATCATTTTATGAAGACACGAGAATAGTTTTTGTGCGAAAAAAACCCCCTAAATAACGACTTATAAAGAGATGGCCGATTTCAAAACAAAGCTTCAAACCGTTATTAATCAGTGTATCGATTCATGATTCGGATCGCTTGTCAAACTGCCAAACTGCTGAAATCACGTGACATTGGCGATCCGAATCATGAATCGATAAACTAATTAATAACGAATTGAAGCTTTGTTTTGAATTAGGCCCATCACTATGTTATTCCATTTTTTTGCGCACAAAAACTATTTTCGTCGCTTCATATAATGATTGTAGAGCCGCTGTAGTGAGATGGGTTTGTAACGACGTCTTTAGTGCCTTTATGGGTCTTGAGAGAGGAAGGCCTTTGAAGGCCTTTCTGAGCCATCGGATTTCAACACAAATGTCTTCATTTGTGTTCTGAAGATGAACGGAGGTCTTACGGGTGTCGAACAACATTAGGGTAAGTAATTAATAACAGTTTTTTCATTTTTTGGGTGAACTAACTCTTTATGGTTTAATAAAATCTTGAGAGGTTTCTACCCATTCATCGAAAATCCATCCAACTTAAAAGATCCAAAAAGGTCATAAAGGCATTGCAAATTTAATCTATATGAATCAAACACCTTTATATAAGTCTTGTGAAGTAATATGATTGCTTTATAGAATGATCAGAATCAATTTCATTCACATATCTTGTGCTTCTGTGTTCACCATATGTACTAAAATGTATGCGTTTAGCATTTAGATGCAAATAAAACCCAAATTAAATCTGTTCGTCACAAAGCGATTCTATTTTTTCACAAAACTTGGATTAAACTGCTTGATTCATATAAATTAGTTTTAGGGCGCCTTAAGTTTTGGTTACCCAGACTTTCAATGGAGGGACAGACATCTCTTGAGGTTTAATTAAAACATCTCAATTTGTGTTTCAGGATTGGAATGCCATTAGGTGAGTAAATTATGATAGAATTTCATTTTTGGGTTTAATTTTTCTACAGTCTGGATGATGAGATTGCAGCAGTCACCCTGATGCAATAAGCCCAGTCGAAGCCCTCCGCTCTGGGTTGCGTTCCTCACACCTTCCCCTTCCACCAGATGGAGGAAATTCCTGCCCTCCGTTCCCATGACGACCCCCTACACGTCGGAAAAGATCTGCGGACGCAGCAGTCGGGAATATTAACGGGGTGGGAGACTGTCGCCGCTGTTATTAACCAAATTTAAGTAGATACTTATGAAACAAACGTGCAGGATGGGATCAGACCGAACCGGGAAATGCTCGTCTAGACCTGCGGTTTTCAACAAATAGGTCACAGGTCCATTCAAACTGGTAAACAATACTGGTGCTTGATGCAAAATGTGGGCCGTGAAACAAAAGCAGTTGAGAGGGAAGTCTGGGAAACCAGATCAAACTGCAGCCTAGAAAGAAGCTGGAGGTGTCTAGACAGAAACAGGGAGTGATAATTAGACGAGAAGAACGTAGGAGTGAATTAGGGATGAGAGCGATCTGCTCTACAGTACAGACTAATGAGATTATACACACACACACACACACACACACACACACACACACACGCAGGGAAAATCAGGTCAGATGTTAATGTGTGAACACAACCTGAGTGTGTAGAACAAATCCCACCCACACACACACACGTAGTGTTTCCATGTTTTATGGGGACTGTCCATAGGCGTAATGGATACTTACAAACCGTATTTTCTATTCCCCTACACTGCCCCTGCCCCTAAACCTACCCATCACAGGAAACATTCTGAATTTTTACTTTCTCAAAAAAACTCCTTCTGCATGATTTATAAGATGTTTTCCTCTTGGGGACCAAAAAATGTCCTCACAAGGACTTCGGATATTGCCATCTTTGTAGGGACACTTTGTCCCCATAACGTAGTGATTACCAGCCCACACACACACACACACACACACATGTTGGTCTATGTGGTTTACAGGGACTCTCCATAGGCGTAATGGTTTTTATACTGTACAAACCGTATTTTCTATCCCCTTACACTGCCCCTGCCCCTAAACCTACCCATCACAGGAAACATTCTGCTTTTTTACTTTCTCAAAAAAACATCATTTAGTATGTTTTTAAGGCCATTTGAATTATGGGGACATTTGATATGTCCTTATAAACCACATTTATAGAATAATACCAGTGTAATACCCATGTAGTTATACAAATTTGTGTCCTCATAAACCACATAAACAGGCTCACACACACACACACACACACACACACACACACACACACACACACACACACACACACACACACACACACACACACACACACGTCTTCTAATCATCCAGTCTAATCATACGCAAAGATGTTAAGCTGTGCATCATCAGTATTTTGTATTAGTTAACATCGGTCTGATTATTTATCACCATAACTTTCATCAGAAGAGTCACTGTGAGGGGAAGGTACATATATAACACTACTGTTCACAAGTTTGCGGTAAGAATACATTTGTTTAAAAAAATGTATTTCTTAGAATATGTATTTCATATTCAGAAAGGTGGCCTAAAATTGACATTAAAGACACTACAAAAGATTTCTATTTCAAATAAATGCTGTTCTTTTTAACTTTATATTCAAACCAAGAATTCTGAATAAATATTAATAATAATCATAATTGTTTCTTGAGCATAAATCATCATATCAGAATGATTTCTGAAGGATCATGTGACACTGAAGACTGGAGTAATGATGCTGAAAATTCAGCTTTAAGCACAGGAATACATTACATTTGAACATATATTCATATAGAAAATAGTTATTTTAACCTGTATAAATATTTCACAATATTCCTGTTTTTACTGTATTTTTGATCAGCCTTGGTGAGCAGAAGAGATTTTAAAATACGGTGCACCAAAGTTTAATACTTATAGCAAGGGATTTGTCTACATCTCTAACCGTCAGCGCATAAGCCGATATGACTCATAAACCTAGAGAGAGATGCTACTGAAAAGCAAATTGTGTGTATGTGCATTGAGAATTAGACAGAAAGGAAGTGCACATGCATCCAGTGCCAGACAGTCATTAGTCATCTGTCTGTGTGCATACGTGCATGAGCGCGCGTGTGTGTGGTCTAATGATCAGCTAATGACTGTGATGTCAATTTCATCTAAGCCAGTAAGAGACAAACTCCTGTCTCCATGGTTACAAGCCCTTATGTGCTCGAGTTGGGGGGGGGGGGGGGGGGGGGGTTGGGTGTCAAAGGTCAGGTCAAGGCAAGGCAGTGATGCCAAGATGTTGACGGTCGTCGCCATGGCAACAGTCAGGTAAGTCACGTAATTGAGACTCTGTATGAAGAGTGAATCAGATGCTCTGAAAAAAACCCTCATCTTTTACTGCTTCCCTGAGATTTGAACAGCGGTTCGACACATTATGATCAGAAACTGAGGGGCTGAACTACATATTGGCTTTTGAAGGACGAGGACCAATCGGTTGTTGCCGGTCTGTAAACGCTCCAGCTACAATCGAACGAGCCTTTAAACGCAGAGATGAGAGGAGAATCACACAATCATGAGGACACAGATGGAGGATAAAACGAGGGAAGAAAAGAAGGGCAGAGGAAGAGACAGGTAGAAAGTGTGTGTGTCTTTAGGGAGATGGTAAATGGGTCACTTTCTGACCTGTATTAAGACACTGAGACATCCCATAATCATGGCACTGCAGCCTTTCTTTCTCTCTCTCTTTGTACAGATCAGGGTTATTATAGTTGTATAAAATTACAGTAGTATAAAAAAAATATGTATATTATAGTATTAATATTATTGTAGTATAAAAATAAAAAAAATTCTAAACTCTTCCTCCACTATTTTTCTTTTCTTCTTCCCTTTCTCTGATTTTTGCTACTAATCTTGGTATTTGGGGCATTTTTTGCCCCTTCTTGACGGATCGCTTCCTGTACTTCTGAGTTGTAAGTCGCTTTGGATAAAAGCGTCTGCTAAATGCATAAATGTAAAATGTAAATGTAGTTGAATAAAACTGAAACAATAAAATAACATGTTACATCAAATAAAATAAACAAACTGAAATCAAATAAAAAAAGTAACTCCCCCCACGTTAATTTCTCATTTTCCTACGCATAACCGGTATATCACATGCGGTCAGATTTTAGATAGCTGGCGATATGCATTCCATAAGATGTTCTGTATGTGCAGACACACAGTCTTAACATCTGTTCCCATAGATTGAAGGAAATCCCATGGCGATAACAGTGACAGCAGACAAAAACAGTGTGTGTGTGTGTGTGAGTGTTGTTTGTCTTATAAGATATGACAAAGGAAAGGCTCGCAAAATCAAATGTAGTCTAAACTCGTGCTTGATAACTGCTGTTTAGGACATCCTTCCCATAAAACTCCTCTGAGAAACAGACAGAAATACACAGAGCCGGAGCCCAATCATGCGATTCTACTGAGGAAAAGGCGGTTCTGGGAAAACTGGCTCTGCATTGGCCCTTAGCCCCTGCTGGTGGGACAACATCCTCCGGTTTGATCGCACCCAATGCAAAGTGCACATAGGGGACCAATACTCCAATTGTATCATTTTAATCATGCTGTAGATTGTACATGTACACGCATTTAATACAATTTTATTTGCCATCTCGAAACATTAAATAAATATTATCACTTTTATTCAAATTAAAATGTTTACATTACATTAATTAATTTATTAATAATAAATATGCATTTGATTCATAATTATTATTACAATTATTATTAGGCAAGGCAAGTTTATTTGTATAGCACATTTCATACCCAATGGCAATTCAAAGTGCTTTACATAGAAATTAATTAAAATAGTGGTAACAAATGGATGAGAAAAAAGAATACCATATGGACGAATAAAAAATTTAAAACAAGCATAGTTAAAACCGTTGTAAAAATAATAATAATATAAATATAATAATAAAAAATATTATATTATATATTACTTAAATATAAATTATGATATATTTTACAATTAAAAATAATTAATTGGTATGAATTTCACTCTATTTAATTTGATTTAATATTAGTACATGTCAGTTTTCTCAAATAAAAAATAATTTATATTAATATTATCACTATTTACATTTTTATTTATAATTATTAATATATTTGTATATTATAATATATATTTATTAATAATAATAATACACAGGCATAATGAATACTTATTATTTTTAATCATTATAATTATTACCATTATTATTATATAAATAATAATATTATATTAATAATTAATATTATTGACAATAATAAACTGTTTTAAATTATTAAATATATTTTTATATATATTTAAAATGGATTACTATTTTATTTGTACTTTTTCTGAATAATTTATCAGAGATTACGATGGCATAAATATGATAAATCAGATTACTTTGGGTGTTAAAATATGCTGTCAAAAAGTAGAGGTATGTCTCATTAGACTGCAATGCACTTTTTGTTTTTTTGCGGTCAGGTTATGTAGAAACAGCAAGTGATGTCATCATTCGGAGGAACTGGTGATAACTGATGGGAAAGGGAGTGTGAGTGAAGATATTCAGATAGACAGACAGCGAGAGAGAGAGAGAGAGAGAGAGAGAGAGAGAGAGAGAGAGAGAGAGAGAGAGAGAGAGAGAGAGAGAGAGAGAGAGAGAGAGAGAGACAGATGGACAGATGAAGAGGAATATATGTGAATGGAAGGAGAAAGAGACACAAAGCAGGGGTGTGGGGCTTAATCAGGACAGCAGACAGCAGTCTGACCCACCCAGACACACAGCAGACATCTGCAAGGCTCCGGCCTCAGGCTGTCTGAGGGAACACACACACACACACTTAAGGCCCCCATCATCTCACACACTCCATTTGCATCCCAATTGTCCCAGACACCCCACCCCCTCTCGAGGGGGCAGCAGAGCAGGTTGGCTGCTGCCCTCTAGGGTCGAATCTACTGACCTAAATGACCTCCTGAAATAGACCCTCCCCCTTTCCTCCCAAGCCCCGCCCTCCCTTTATGTCTACTATGTGTCTTTATGTCTAGCCAGAAGGGCTGTCTGCTGTCTGGAGACACACATTCACGCATGTCATGTAAGACTAATGATGCTCTAAGATCATGTCAAGGGCTCGAGGTATGTGTATCCGAAGTATGTGTTAAACGGCGTGACTGGTAAATGTGAATGAGTGAATTGAGGGATTGACTCACATAGTCGGGCAGGACGGTCCTGTCGTCTGCTCCCAGAGGCCCATGCAAGGACTGGGTCGCCTGCTCCAAGACTTTATTGTGCTTCTTTGACAGCAGAGCAAACAAACTGAGAGAGATAAAAGAGAGAGAGGAGAGAAGAGAGAGAGAGAGAGAGAGAGAGAGAGAGAGAGAGAGAGAGAGAGAGAGAGAGAGAGAGAGAGAGAGAGAGAGAGAGAGAGAGAGAGAGAGAGAGAGAGAGAGAGAGAGAGAGAGAGAGAGAGAGAGAGAGAGAGAGAACCACAAAGTATTATATGAAATCATTTCACAAGATTGTATTTGTCTCGACTGTCACAGTATCAGCAGAAAATCAAAACAGCGTCACGGTGATGAACGACTCTGTCCTAAGACCTGCTGCATTTGCTTTTGCTTTGCAGAATTTCAGACGTAAAAGATTGTAATCTCCTCATTTGCCTATGAGAGTCATCAAAGAGCCGAGAGATTGCATCTTAGGCGATGCTACCCATGTAGCAACCGTCTACAACCCACTGTATAAAGGTAGGCAACTTAAATATGCTGACTCTAGCACTAAATTCTACTGTTTTAGTATTATTTATATATTATTATGGTATTTATTTAAGGAGTCATGAATTGGGAGATTAAATGTTCCTTGAGCTTTTGTCATATACGAGATCATCACTATAAGAATATCCTGTAAGTTTCAGAACTGAAAACTCTGAATTGAAACCAATGTCTGAACATGATTAGCTAATAAAATGTACACAGTGCACCTTTAAACTGTGATTAAATGATATATGGAAAGCAATCAAAGAACGCTCCCTTTACAACCGTTGGAGCTGTCAATCAAACAGTGCGAGTTTATCAGTGACTGAGTTCTGGACTCTCGCCAAAACTCCTGCTTTAATCAACAAATCTCTTATTTACATTGTGTTAGTTATGATAAAAGCATTCGTTAATGTGCAGAAATTGGTGACAAGATCACTGCATTCATGCGCTCAACATGTCTATGATCGGCTACGGCTACAATGATCATCACTGCAACCTTTCATGCCACGATATGAATATAACGCTATAAATAAAGACTTTTCACACGATTAGTTAAACTTTTGCGAGAGAGTCCCACGTGTAATACGTGTTTTTTTATGCAAAGACGTTAGCCAATCACAGCAGTGGGCGTTTACACTGAAGTCTCCCAGTAGACACGCCCCTTCAAACAGAGCGTTCAAATCAAAGGGCAAAAATCGGGTTAGGAAGAATGCCATTTATTCCTACTTAAATTACTATTTTGATGTAAAAATCATATTAACATTATAAATGTACCTCAGGAAACATTATAAAACAATAGAGTTCATGACCCCTTTTAATATTTTCATGTAGCTTTTATTTTTATATTTCCAGTTTTCAAATATTTTATTTTACTATTTAAGTATCATTTATTTTTATTTCAGTTTTAGTTAAATTGTAGTGTTTGTTTATACAAAACTTAGTAGTTTTAGTGCTTCAACTTCAACTTATTTTAGTTAGTTGCCAAGGGAACATTTCTAACTTTTGTTTAGTTTAGCTTTTCATCTAATATTTACAGTGCCTTGCGAAAGTATTCGGCCCCCTTGAAGTTTGCGACCTTTTGCCACATTTCAGGCTTCAAACATAATGATATGAAACGGTAATTTTCTGTGAAGAATCAACAACAAGTGGGACACAATCATGAAGTGGAATTAAATTTATTGGATATTTCAAACTTTTTTAACAAATCAAAAACTGAAAAATTGGGCGTGCAAAATTATTCGTCCCCTCTACTTTCAGTGCAGCAAACTCTCTCCAGAAGTTCAGTGAGGATCTCTGAATGATCCAATGTTGACCTCAATGACTAATGATGATCTATAGAATCCACCTGTGTGTAATCAAGTCTCCGTATAAATGCACCCGCACTGTGATAGTCTCAGGGGTCCGTTTAAAGCGCAGAGAGCATCATGAAGAACAAGGAACACACCAGGCAGGTCCAAGATACTGTTGTGGAGAAGTTTAAAGCTGGATTTGGATAAAAAAAGATCTCCCAAGCTTTAAACATCCCAAGGAGCACTGTGCAAGCGATAATATTGAAATGGAAGGAGTATCAGACCACTGCACATCTACCAAGACCTGGCCGTCCCTCTAAACTTTCAGCTCATACAAGGAGAAGACTGATCAGAGATGCAGCCAAGAGGCCCATGATCACTCTGGAGGAACTGCAGAGATCTACAGCTGAGGTGGGAGACTCTGACCATAGGACAACAATCAGTCGTATACTGCACACATCTGGCCTTTCTGGAAGAGTGGAAAGAAGAAAAAAGTCGTTTAAAGTTTGCCACAAGCCACCTGGGAGACACACCAAACATGTGGAAGAAGGTGCTCTGGTCAGATGAAACCAAAATTGAATTTTTTGGCAACAATGCAAAACGTTATGTTTGGCGTAAAAGCAGCACAGCTCATCACCCTGAACACACACCATCCCCACTGTCAAACGTGGAGGCGGCAGCATCATGGTTTGGGCCTGCTTTTCTTCAGCAGGGACAGGGAAGATGGTTAAAATTGATGGGAAGATGGATGGAGTCAAATACAGGACCATTCTGGAAGAAAACCTGATGGAGTCTGCAAAAGACCTGAGACTGGGACGGAGATTTGTCTTCCAACAAGACAATAATCCAAAACATAAAGCAAAATCTACAATGGAATGGTTCAGAAATAAACATATCCAGGTGTTAGAATGGCCAAGTCAAAGTCCAGACCTGAATCCAATCGAGAGTCTGTGGAAAGAACTGAAAACTGCTGTTCACAAACGCTCTCCATCCAACCTCACTGAGCTCGAGCTCTTCTGCAACGAGGAACGGGCAAAAATGTTCATTCTCTCGATGTGCAAAACTGATAGAGACATACCCCAAGCGACTTACAGCTGTAATCGCAGCAAAAGGTGGCGCTACAAAGTATTAAAGTAAGGGGGCCGAATAAATTTGGATGCCCAATTTTTCAGTTTTTGATTTGTTAAAAAAGTTTGTAATATCCAATAAATTTCGTTCCACTTCATGATTGTGTCCCACTTGTTGTTGATTCTTCACAAAAAAAATTACAGTTTCATATCCTTATGTTTGAAGCCTGAAATGTGGCAAAAGGTCGCAAAGTTCAAGAGGGGCGAATACTTTCGCAAGGCACTGTATATTTTATTTTAGCATAATTTCAATGAACAAAAATGCTTTAAATGGAAGCCAATAGCAAGGCGAGTTGCTGCCTGTGTCAGTCATTTATTAGGTTCGATGGCAGCTATAAAAGTTATATAGGCAGCGCAGTAGGCTTTGGGACTGTGTTCCGGTTTCAGAGCTCCTTTAATGAAGCTTAAGTTTGTACAGTATGTAATTTGGGTCAGAGTTTTCTCTCAGGTCTGGGCACGAGGACTGGATCAGAAAAACCTCCAGACTTGAGTTTCTCTAAGAAGTTTTTCAAATCCAGCTCGGCAGAAAAATGGGTCACATTTTAGACTCAGGGAGACAAAAGCCTACAGGACAGCATGATCTTCTGAAGCATTTCTGCCTCGCTCTGAGAGTTCAAAATATAGAAACTAGGCTGAAAGTTTGTATGATTTTTTTAAACAAAAGCCTCAGTAACAAACTTTGCTGTGTAACAGTGATTCAAAAACAGCCTGAAATTAACCAGTGTTGTTGTTAACCAAAAATATAAAAGACTCTTTTTGTTGTTAATTTGAATAAAACTTAAAATAAAATATAAAAATTAAATAAAACTAAAATAAAAAAACTAAAAGCTAATTCAAAATAATGCAGTTAGAACGTTGCATTGCATTGATCATTTCCAAATTTGAAGGCAGTACAAGCATCACTTCTCTTTCCCACTGAGCTTGTTGCAGTGCATTTTGGGATTGTCAGATGCTGTCTAGGTAGGCAGTTTACTAGGTCATCATGCTGTAAGTCAAAAATCATTATCATATGCATACATATACCCACATTAACATCTTTCTGACCTGGATTGCACCTAGTGAGCATGTGTGATAATAGCCAATAATAGATGAGCCAATCAGAGGCATTGTATGTTAAAGGCAGAATTAAACATGAATCATGGGTAATGACTTCCCTCACTATGGTGACCTTCAAATCCTCGTCTGCTGGAATGTGTAAGTATATGCGGTTGAAAGACAATGGAAGTGCTGTGCATGTGGAGTGATGGAGAGCAGCAGGCACGATGGGAAGGATTAATGCGTCTCATACTGATGACCTCATCAATCACTAAAGGACGGCACATGCCTTGAGCTCTAACCACATGAAGCAGTCATACAACACGCACACACTTCTCTTCACTCTTACAACCAGAACTTGAGATTAAAACTCACCATAAAGTGCAATTTTGTGTTATCGATTTTTCAATACTGAACTATCCAATACTTACATTCCACAGAATACAGTAGATCCACGATACCAAATGCGCTTTCTATCTCTCACATCTCTCTACACAAAAACCCTCCTCCCCTCACTCCCTCGTTTCATTTGATTTTGTTACAGGGCTTAAACTTCACCAGGGGATTGCGCATAAACACAGTCGGTTCTGTTTTAAGTGAACGTAAACAGTTAAAGGGGGGGTGAAATGCTGTTTCATGCATACTGATCTTTTTACACTGTTAAAGACTTGGAATCCCATACTAAACATAGACAAAGTTTCAAAAGTTAAGGTGGACGTTTGATGGGAGTATTTCTTTGTCAAAAATACTACTTCCGGTTAGTCATAAGTTTCGGCAAGTTTTTTGAGATCATGCGTCCCCATTGACGTTAATGGGGGCGGAATTTCCTTGTATGGGCCTTACGGACAATTCTACCGGAAGCGCGTGAGAGAGAGCGAGGGAGAGAGCGAAAGCAACAGCCTACGCCCATCAAAGCGCTGGTTTGTAGATTGCTGGACAGGTGACAATTACACATAGCACATAATGTCACCAAAAAAGTGCGTTTTTGGTTGCCAGACCAAGACAGTCCTGCACAGATTCTCCAAAACCCCGCGTTAAGGCAACAGTGGATGTAATTTGCTTTTCCGGATCAGCAACTGAGTTGCGCGAATGTTTATATCTGTTTGCTGCATTTCGGTGCCGACTGTTTCATAAACAAGGCCCAGCTCGACGCCGCATTTTCCCAATCGCCTAATGCTGAAGGATGGAGCAGTCCCAACGTTAGAAGGGTGAGTGAGACTGCTTCAAATGTCTGTGTTTTTTTTAGTCCGCATACTGTCTACACAAACCACGCGTAAACACACAAACACACGTGCACAACTGCACTTCCCACATGTACACCTTCAAAGACAAAAATACGACGATATAATTCAAGTATAAATATGTAAATAACACAAGCCGCTAAGCATATTATATAGTTAGTGTATAACTTGTAACTTACCACATACAGACGTCCTGCTCTAGTCCATTTTGCTGCTGCTCCTGTTCAACTGCAGCCTCTGGGTCTGATTCCGGATCATAGATGTATGGCTGTATCTGATTAAAAGCCATATTTTTATTTTGAATAAAGTTTTTTTCCCGCTGTTAGGGATGACGGACTCGACTCAACACACAGCGCGCTGCTGCACACGTCATTATTTAGCTCCGCTCACACGACACGCCCCCACCCGCTCGGCTTTTTTCGGAAAGACTCGGAACAGCGCATCTTTCTTATATAATTATTAAAAAAATAAAGACTTTTCGGAGATATGCAGGATGCAATGCTACTCTATAGGTACTCAAGATTGACATGACACTGACTGAAACTGAGTGTTTCACCCCCCCTTTAAGAAAGAAAACGTGTAACAGTAAAATGGATCAGTGCGTCACATCTTAAAGTGACATCAGCCTAATATATCTGCTGCCAAATTATGAGATAATATAAAAAAAATATCTATTATGGCAGTTTTCCCCTTGGTCAAAGTCAAAATTGTGGCTAGTGAAAATTTTGAGTGGCTAGTTACTTTGGAAAACCACTAGCCATAGTGGCTGCTGAGCAAAACAGTTAATGTCAAGCCCTGCTTCTACCGCACTACTCTTTTTAAAATTGCAGTATGGAAACTATAGAAATATTATGAAAAATGAATGAACCATTGAGTAATTGCAGACCCATTATATGGCCCATTATTTTGGCCCAGTCACACTGATTCAGAATACCTGCCCTGCTAAAATGCAAAAAAAAAGTACCCTATTTTCCGGACTTTAAGTCGCATCAGTCAAAAAATGCGTCATGAACAGGAAAAAAACATATATAAGTCGCACTTGACTATAAGTCGCATTAGGGCAGAGCGGGAGCCGCGTGCATGCATAACCGAGCAGAAGAAAGAAAGTTTGAAGTGAGTGAGAAACTTGTAAGGGACTGGCGAAAAGCAGAGGTTACTTTAACTGTAATGAAGAAAACAAAGAAAGCTAATCGCGGACTAAGCAAGATGGCCAGAGCTGAAGGAACGAGTACACAGACGCTTGAACTCTCTGCCGTGACGGGAGAGGCTCAGCTGCGCGAGACTACGCTGTAGCAGTGTGAATCGTTCTCGGCTGCATATTTTACTACATGCAGTTTGTAATTTGCAGAATAAGATTTTCTGTATGGGGCATTTTGTTTGTGTTCAGTTTTTCTAAGTTGTTGTCTTTAAGTTAATATTTCAGTTAAGAGTTTTTTTTCTGTTTTCAGTTATTTTTTTCAGGGGTACAGGAGAAGCATAGAGCGCCCTCTCGCGGCTATATGTTTATTCTTGTCAGTCAGTATGAATTCAATTTGATATATAATTCGCACCGGACTATAAGCCGCAGGACCAGCCAAACTATGAAAAAAAGTGTGACTTATAGTCCGGAAAATACGGTAATTGCTTTCATTGTTTTTGACACATGTAACCTTACAAACAGTACTTTAGGATTTATAGATAGGTCTAACAGGTAAATATACAGAAATTGGATAATCAAATTCAGCATAGTCTTCACTGCATAAATTATGTAATTTATATATATAGAGTGATCCTTATTGAAGCTACAAAGCAACAATGAATACAGATGAATCCTTATTTAAGTTTTTAAAATGATTCAGTCAAGAGCAGTGAGTGATTTCCTCTTTGTCTTTTCTTCTTTGAATAGCATTAAATCAAGGCATATAGGGCTCGTTTACACAGAGCATGCTTTTTGCTTTATGCAAGATCTCTAGAAAAAAAAGTTGAATTGATTTTAAGTGTTGCATTTTCAGAATGCTGTGTCATGCGCGAGACGTTGCAAAAGAAGCGATACACAAGTGCAACCGTTATACGCATCCGTCTGGCGCTTGTTTACATAAAAAAAAACAATGGAAAAGTACCACACTGGAATTCAAAAATACGTTCTGTGTGAACGAACGAACTTGGCTGCAGTCGCTCTAAGGCCGGTTTCACACTGAACGCGTTAGCAGAGCATAACCAGGGTGTATTTTTTTTAGTGCCCAAGTTATTTTTTTTCTCTCACAAAACTTCTGCTCACGCTGAATTAAAGCCACTGGATAAAAATGTACCTGATTAATAAGAAAAACAACACATTTCTCCATGAAATCATGTAGTGAAGTGTTCTGTGTTTTTCACAATCCTCATATGACATCCAACGCTGTGAAAAAAATAAAAAAAATACACGAAAACACACCACTGCCAGAAGTTTTTGGCCAAACTTCAAAGGCCGTTTAAATGATTAAATCTAGACGCATATCTTAACTTTAAGGTTACTTTTATCATCAAAACTACCAATATACTAGCCTGGCTCTGCCCTCCTACGTACTTCCGCTCAATTTTCATTTTCCTTCAGTGTTTCCTTCGGTTTATTCTTAGGTTTTCTCCGAACAAATTTTTATTGGTCCAAACAGTGAACAGAGGGAGTGGCTGAGAACGATAACGTTGATGTTGTGCGCTATTTTGTGTTGTAGTTCAGAAATGGCGGCGGATAAAGAAGCGAACGAAACCATTCATTCTGTTGTGGCACTGCTGCCGAATATCCAGAAGTTAAAGCCGGAGCAATAACAATCTTTGCTGGGGTTTGTTAGTGGCCATGATGTTGTGGCAAAGTTCAGGAAAAGTTTGATTTTCCAGCTCGCGCCGTTAGTGGTGAAGGAGTTGGCTGAAGCCCTATTCGGACGGTAATTGTTTCTCGTGGGGTCGGATTCGGAAGGTATTGCCATCATTTACATGATGCAGGGCTAGCAGGGCTAGTCAGTGATTTTATTGCCGTCTGTCTCCCACCACCGTGTAAAAATCCCCGGCCGAATTACCTACTTCTTTAGACAAACACAGAGGTCGTGTGGTGATGTAATAAATGTCCAAATCCACATCTCTGAGTTTTCAAGAATATATCACTTCAAAATTCACTGTTTATAATCATTTTTGACCACTGCAGAGCACCGTACGGTCGCGCTTTGCTGTTATTTGGATTTCTAGACTTGTATTCCTTTAAAATGCTGGCAAGTATTTACAAGAGCAATATATTTCATCACTGCTTAAACTAATTAAAATAAAAGCAGGTAAACAATTGAATTGGTCCGTTATTATTTATAGCAGCATTTATTATCATACCAAGCATATGATTTTTTATTTACTGCGTACAATCATGTTACGGACCAGGTGAGCGCCGCGTTCCCGATCACAAAACTCTCCCCTCAAACATGCCATGAATAAATCACAATCCGAATGCACCAGTTTTAGGTTTTATCCTATGGTTTTATCACTGAGGTGGCCTGCACATTTATTTTGACAGATTTCCATGTGTGAAACAGGCGAAGGGCACATACGTCACGACCAAATGTTAGCGTTTGGTTATGGCAGATCCAATAGTTTTACACTTCAACAGAGTGCCCGCCTTCACGGAAGTAAACACTTGTAAATGGAGAGTGGCAAGACTCTAGCATCTTATATGCACATGTGTTTGAAACAGAGGGAAACACGGTCGCATTTGCAGCAGATGCTGCCCATCAAAAATCAAAGCACAAAACAGACAGGGGTCGGAGGAGAACACCGACAGAAAAAGGTGTCAGAATGGACGATATTCGTCTGTATTTGAAATATTCAGCTGCACGAGACAAACGCTGCAAGTGTGAAAGAACAACAGCCGCACACTGCTCCCACTTTCCATACACACTGCTTCTGCGCTGCCAACGCATGTGCAGTGTGAAACCGGCATTAGACCAGTTTCACATGACACGCATATTTAAACAAATAATATTTTCACAAAAAAATAACTCTTTACATTATATTAACAGTTTTTAACTCTGCTAATGAGGATACTCGCCAATAACGGGTATTTCAACATAATTTCAGCTAGCTAATATTCAGTTTTTTATTTTTTACATAGCTCTTCTCTCTTTTTTATGCATTTTATTACCTGTGCATGTGAATGTGTGCATTACATAAAAATGCATTGATGACCATCAAAAATATGACTGTCATAGCTAATATAACCATCTTATGGGAACACTATTGCAGTCAAAGCAAAACATTTCAGTCATGGATTATTCTTCTGACAGATAAAAACATATTGCGTCACTGAGAAAAACAACATGTCATTATTTTTTGTGTCAAATTAGAGTCGGATCAACTGATCTGCCACCATCTGCTGTGAAACCATATCCTGTGTTTGCCAGTACAAAACACTGTTTTTTATTAATTAACTTTTACTTATTAATATACTTACTGTAATACACTACTATAGATTATCTTAATATTTTGAATTAGATTATATTTTTATATTTTCGATTTTCATTTTAACTTTAGTTAAAGCTATAATAATTTTGTTGTAGGTTTTTGTCATTTTATGTTTATATTTAATTATTTTAGCACTAAGTGAATATAATATATTTTGCCTTGGCAACTATAGCTGAAATAAATTAGGCTTTTAAATATTGTTAAAGTAAATTTTATTTCAAGTATTTATTTTTGTTTTAGTCAATGATAATAACCCTGGAACAAATCTCCCTACCAGGGTGTTGCTAGGGCATTCTGGGATACACTGACCCAAAACAGTTCTCACCTGTTTTATGATCCAGCAGGAAAAATCATGCATCTGATCATTTAGGAAAGTAACAGCACATTTCTGCTTAACAACACACATTGACTGCAGGCCACAGGCAAACTGAAATTTAAAGTATATGCAACAGTGCTTGACTTAGCAAACACCACGCAAACAGGAAAACAAATCAGAACATAAATATTATCATCCCACTCTGGTCTTATTATCAACTGTTTCCTCTAAAGCAAACAACTGCAGCCCAGTAGCAAAAACAAGAAAGTCAACGCCGACGAGAACTCAAACATCCGTTAATGATTATTTTGTAACGTTGATGCATGCACACCGCTCAGGACTCGTTTGGCCTGATATTATAGTTTGCTTTGTATTTATTTTGGGGAGCAAATCCATGCAGCAGCAGCACGAAGGGCAGACAGCAGAGTTGAGAGTGTTTATATGAAACATCAAGTCAGTTTGACCTACTGAGAGAGTCAGAACACATTAAATGCCCGCTGGCAAACACACAGAACTATCTGTCCGTCTGGTCTGGGTTTTGATCTGTCTGATACAAACACAGACACACAGAAACACACACACAGTCTGGAACTTTCAGTCTAGCTAAATCTGTGCGTATGTTATGGTCTGTCTGTTCACGGACAACTGAAGTGCTTCATTTGGTGTCTGTCACTTTTCAAGTCTCTTTTCTGTCTGGAGCAGGTGGCGTTCTCACTGTGCTAATGGGACACAAAACAGCAGGGCTGCACTTTGTCGACTCTTAAGCCACTCTGAGCTAAAAATACCCCGTCTGTCTCTTCGAACAGGGGTCCTTCAGTGCACCTGGGTTTCTAACACACACACTTCAGCTGCTAATTTATGCAAGTATGATATATATATATACATACAGTATATACCCGAATATAAGACGATCCTGAATATAAGACGACCCCCACATTTTTCAGATTTATTTTTTGGGGAAAAAATCTGGGATTTTTTTAAACACCATTCATTACAGGGCTCGATTAAGCATGTTCATGTGCTTGTCCTTCGGATAATTAAAAAGGTTTAATAATAAATAAATAAAAAGTTTATTTTAATTTTTTTGTGTTATAAATATAATTTATTCTGAAGCAATATTCTCACCAGTGTTCAATCATCTTTGGCATATTGAAAACTGCATATTTGTGATATGTTTACCTTTTTTAAAAGGCATTTTTACCCCTAAATTTATTTTACATTCTTAAATTTGATCTGTACATTCAATAAAAATAAGACACTATAGGGCTGTTACCAGGCAAATTAAATAATTTACACTGAAAAATTACAACTGCATTAAATAATGTTGTGACATTTGCATTTTTGGATAAATAAGACATTTAGAAACTATGTTTAAACATGAAAATAAACCACCAGTAGGTGGCAGCCGGTGAGTCTTAATGAGTGAGTCATTGAGTCGATTCATCCAAACGATTAATTAAAACGGCTGATTAATTCAAGATTGAGGCAGTCGTTTACGAACATGTTATTGAATCTTTGATTCAACCAATTCATTTAAACATTGAATCATTCAGTAACACACACTGTTGCTGTGAGACGCGTTATGGTTCTGCTGTTTGGAACTTTGTTGCTTAGAATCTTTGTTTGGAACTATTTTCACTGCTGAAATAGAACAAAAACACTCAATACTGCATCTAAAATGTAAGTGACAATGTTCATTTGTTTATGGAACTGTCATATGAAATCAGTGTCATTTTCAGTCATGATGGTATTCAGGAAAACACTCTTTTGGTTGAGTGATTTTGTTTATTTGTATCATATGTTATAAATATAAAACCATTTTGAATGTTTACCGCTGTTTCTCTGTGTGAGCGGCGTTCATGCGTTGTGATTTATTCTCGAGAGGCTGCGCGAGCGTCAACAGCGTGACCTTGTTATCGTTAGATTAATAGACATGTGATTTTGTCTATATCGCGAATATAAGACAACCCCCCACTTTTATAACACAAAACCTCATCTTACATTCGGGTATATACGGTACATTATATATATATATATATATATATATATATATATATATATATATATATACACACACAAACATATACACACGTCTTTATGGACCTACGCTTTGTGCACAGTCATGTTGGAACAGGAAGGGGTCATCCCCAAATTTTTCCCACAAAGTTGGGAATATGAAATTTCTTGGTTTGCTTAAGCATTAAGAGTTCCTTTCACTGTAACTAAGGTGCCAAGCCCAACCCCTAAAAAATAAGCACACCCTATAATCCCCACTCAACCAAACTTTACACTTGGCACAATGCAGTCAGGCAAGTCCCGTTCTCCGGGCAACCATCAAACCCAGACTCATCCATCGGATACCCAGACAGAGAAGCGTGATTGGTCACTCCAGAGAACACGTCTCCACTGCTCTAGAGTCCACGCTTTGCATTGCACTTGGTGATGTAAGGCTTGGATGAGCTGCTCGGCCATGGAAACCCATTCATGAAGCTCTCTATGCACTGTTCTTGACCCTCAGCATGCGCTGACCCCACTCTGTGGCTGAGTTGCTGTTGTTCCCAATTGCTTCTACTTTGTTATAATACCACTTAGAGTTAACATTTTAATTTTAGGGTGATTCACCCTTTAATATTTAAAACCAATAAAACAGAAAGTGAAAGGAAGCTTTATTTCAAATAGAGTACAGAGAGTACACAATAAAAGGATTTACTCTGTTTTGGTGAACTAATTTAAGGGGAATGCTTTAGTGTTAATGTGAATGAGAAGAAAGAACAGAGTTGAGGAAAACACTACCCTGAAGGTTCTCGTTAAAAGTAACAGACCCATCAAACACTTTTAAAGTGCTTTATTTGAAAGGTTTAAGATCAAAACAATCAATGCCATTAAAAAAAACCCAACAACAATCAGAATCCATCTTCATTCCAATTAGTGACTGATCTTTACTGGTCCACTGAGATCCTTTCAGACGTCACAGAATAAATCCATAGCCGTTACAGACCTACATGAATCTACATGATCTCCTCTCTTCCCGTGAACATGCTAACAGGACTCATGGGGTTCACATGGAGAGTTTCTGCATCAGTCAATAACAGCTCCTTATCGAATAACACTTCCTCAAACCTGAGGTTATTGGCAGTTCAGACTGAGGGGACAAATTATAGCTTTGCACACACACACAAAAAAATGGTTAGATACAGAATTTTGTATGGCCTTATTTAAATAAAGTATGCATTGCATTTAAGGATTTGTTTTCTATTCTTGAATATATATATATATATATATATATATTTATATACACACACACACTGAACAGAACATTATATTTATTAGTGCAAAATTTAGTTAAAATCAAAATGAATGGCTTTTCAACACTACTTTCTTGTTAAAATTAAACGCTTTTTACTGGATCAGTTAAGGGAGACAATACACGTGTGATGTCCTGTTAGAACAAATGGTGCTATTAAAGGGGTGGTTGCGAGCGATTTGAATTTTTTAACTTTAGTTAGTGTGTAATGTTGCTGCTTGAGCATAAACAGTATCTGCAAAGTTACAGCGCTGAAAGTTCAATGCAAACGGAGATATTGTCTTTTAAAGTTACGGCAGTTTATTGCCTACAAAAACAGCCGGTTTGGACTACAACGAGCTTCTTCCTGGGTTGGTGACATCATAAACCCTTGCTAGTCTCCTCGCCCGTAATGGAGAGGGGCGTGGCGTTTCCGGATAACCTGTGCTTGGCACTTCAGCCAATAATAATACAGGAAACTACATTTGGCCATCTGACCAATCTAAAACCATTGTGTTTTTCGGAGGGATGGGCTTCATAGAAGCAGGAAGCAAACGAGCCGTTCAAAGGACAGTGGAGACAGCGGTGTGAAATAAAGGTCAAATATAAGAAAAATACGGTGTTTAAAAAATATATATATATTTAGACATGTTATACTGCGCCTCAAAAATAAAAACAAGCCTAGAGAAAAAAACCACGGAACTAGAGCCCTGAATTTATGCCTGAGCCCGACGGGCCCTGACTTTTTAACACCCCTAGGGCCCGGCTTCAGGCCAATTTTCATGTCATACCTAAAATGCGGGCCAGGCTTCGGGCCTTTTTTAGGCTTCTTCTTCATTTTATATCCATTTTATTAATTAAAAGGAGCAATGAGATGTTCTGTGCTGGTGGAAACAACATGAGACCATAATCGCTTACGCGACTGTCAAGACATGACTCGCACACATAGGCTAGAGTCCAGCAGCAGCGCACGTTTCTTCAGCTGCTAGAGTTATGGCCTTTTTACAACTGGTTCCTTCATTCGTTTTTTCTGACCAGGTATCTATCTTATTGCGAAATGACCAGGAGTAGGCCCACATGCCTTCGGAGATTCTTTCGAGACGTATTTAATTCCGATTAGCCCACTCAAACAAACCAATTCAGAAGGTGGTCTGAAAGCATTTCAGACAAAACTGTAAAGTGTAAATGTATGTGGTTGTTTAAACCACGTGTGTAAATTTGACTCCTGGCAAATGGTTAAAAATAAATGTGTGTGCCGCTTGATCATCAC
Source organism: Pseudorasbora parva (assembly GCF_024679245.1). Lineage (NCBI taxonomy): Eukaryota > Metazoa > Chordata > Actinopteri > Cypriniformes > Gobionidae > Pseudorasbora > Pseudorasbora parva. The sequence continues at coordinate 6,227,515 of NC_090189.1, forward strand.
TTAAAAAAATTAAAACTTTAATTTAACAATTAAAGTTTTTTTTAATTAACTTAATAAAGAAACAAAACAAAATATAACTACGTTGACATTAAAAACAAAACAAATTAACTATTTTAATGGCTGCAACAATGTAAAAAAAAAAAAAACATAGGCTCCAGTCGGACTCGGGCAAAGAATTTTGATATGCTGTCGGACACGGGCCGGATTAGGGCCTCAGTGTCTCAGGCCAAGGCCGGGCTAGGGCCTAGATTTGAGGCCTGTGCAGGGCTCTACACGGAACCACCCCTTTAAAATAAACACTGAGTTACTAGTTCTAGTAGTTAACCAAGTTCGTAATTTTCTACAAAAATACAACAGAGAATATCATATGATTAAAAAATAATTCATATAATTAAAATTTAAATACATAATTAATATAATAAAAAATAGTATAATTTAAAGCTACACTGTGTAATTTTTTTAGTTTATTCTTAGCTAAAAACACTTAGTTCTTTCAAAAATATATGTGCTCATTAATGTATATTTACTTCTTTCAAGTAATAAAGTATTCTCGTAAGTTTATAATATGCCATTGAAAATACATACGGGTGAGGGGTTCGAATGCCGGTCGCCATGTTGCCCCTCCATCTTGAAAGTACATTAGCCAAAGAGGGACATACCCGTAAATTCAAGCTTCGCTTTTCGCATTTTAACACTCGATGGCACCGTGTCGAATGTGAAGAGGGGGATTGCCATGTTAATCTTGGACTAAATCGGCCACCGTAGGAGTTAAAACGAAATCAGAATTGAGAGGAACAGAAACTAATATTCACTGGATGGACCTTATCACCGCTAGATGAGGGAAAATGTCACACAGTTTAGCTTTAATGCTTAATAATGAATTACTTTAATTACATATAATGAAAATAAAAAATATGTAAACATTTAATAATAAAATGATTAACGCATTTAATAGACCCGCCAGTGCAGTCAAGACTCAATAAAACACATTATAAAAAAGCCTGTATAAAAAGATATGTCTTAAGACGCGTTTTAAAAGTCAATAAACAATCACTGTTACGAACATCAAGAGGAAGGGAGTTCCATAAGCGGAGGGCAGCATAACTAAATGATCTGGCACCCATGGTAGTTAGTCGAATCCGAGGTACAAGAGAAATTGAAGATGAAGATCTAAGAGCACGTGATGGAGTGTAAACATGGAGAAGTTGAGTAAGGTATTGGGGTGCAAGATTATGAAGTGCCTTGTAAGCAAGTAGCAAGATCTTAAATTCAACTCGATATTTTACCGAAAGCCAGTGCAACTGCTGAACAACTGGAGAAATGTGCTCAAAAGAAGGTGATCTAGAAAGAACACGTGCTGCAGAATTTTGAATCAACTGAAGCTTCTGTAGCAATTTCAAGGGAACACTGAGCATTGCAATAGTCTAAACGTGAAGTGACTAATGCATGAATAAGAACTGCTGTATTATCAGTTGACAGAAAAGGACGGAGACGATTCATTTTACGCAAATGGAAGTATGCAGTCCATGTGATATTATTAATATGAGTGTCAAAGGATAGTGTGCTATCCATAATAACACCCAAACTTTTAACCTGTGAGGAAGGACAGATTGCGTTATCAATGTACAAAGAAAAACCATTAGATTAAATTTTGATAAAACGGATCTAGTGCCAACAAGTAAAGCCTCGGTTTTGTTACTATTTAGCTTCAAAAAGTTCGCTGAAAGCCAATCTTTAATTTCAGCTAAACAGCTGGTCAACGATGGTGGGGGAAAAGAATCAGTTGGTTTGGCAGACGGGTAAAGGTTTTTAATCGACTGACAGCCCTTAAATCAATGTTAAGTGGTCTCTTAATTTTTATATTTAAGTCTAGGTTGAGTTTTTTATTGTTGGAAAAAAAACAGATGCTGAATAATTCCTTCATAGGTACCCAAACTTCCTTCATGTATCCAAACTTAAAAAGTCAGTGAATGACAACTTTTTGGCATCTTAAGGAAACTCTGAACTTTGGTGTTTGTGTGTGTGTTTCTCATCTCATCCTGTGGTTTTGGTCTTTTATGGGCAAAGACCATTCCAGCATCAACATCCCATGACACACAATGTACAAGAAATACAACCACACACACACACACACACACACACACACACACACACACACACACACACACACACACACACACACACACAGATCTGTGTGGTCCGCATCCAACTCATCTAATGGAGAACTGGCCTCATAACTCTAAATACTTCCTGTCCGCACAGGAAGCAGAATCCTCCAGGCAGCCTGGAGCTATTAAAGTCTTTCAATACCAAACTTTTACAGACACAGAGGCTTCAAAGAGAAACACACAGTGTTCTTACTCATTTGTGAAGCAGCTGGGTGCTATCTACACCCACCACAGGAAACGCATAAACATTGGATGGAAAAACAATATCCTTAAAACCGGTCTCAATGGAACGGAGACGGCAGATTTGCACTGCGGTAATACCGGCAACTTGTTAGTTTTAGGACAAAACAGCGATTCATACTTGGAAGAAAACCTTTCAGTGAGCAAAGAAGTTCTACAGTAACATTTGAATGTATTGCTTTGGCTGTAAAAAAGAGGGAGAAAAAAAAAAGATCATAAAAACTGGCAGGGCTGGTTTAAAATAAGTCCATCATGCAACCATAATGAACCGCTCACTTTAACGCACGGTAACCAAGAAGTGCTCAAAAACAAAACAACTAATCAATGCATAATAAAGAGATACTAAAAAGTTATTTTTTTGGCTAAACAGAATAAACTATTTAATACAGGTATTCATATTAATATAACCCCAAATAATTCATATTACATACTACATTTCCTTCTAAAAAAATTAGCATATTGTGATAAAGTTCATTATTTTTCATAATGTAATGATAAAAATTAAACTTTCCGTCTCAAAAATTTAGCATATCATGAAAAGGTTCTCTAAGCGAGCTATTAACCTAATCATCTGAATCAACTTATTAACTCTAAACACCTGCAAAAGATTCCTGAGGCTTTTAAAAACTCCCAGCCTGGTTCATTACTCAAAACCGCAATCATGGGTAAGACTGCCGACCTGACTGCTGTCCAGAAGGCCATCATTGACACCCTCAAGCGAGAGGGTAAGACACAGAAAGACATTTCTGAAGGAATAGGCTGTTCCCAGAGTGCTGTATCAAGGCACCTCAGTGGGAAGTCTGTGGGAAGGAAAAAGTGTGGCAAAAAATGCTGCACAACGAGAAGAGGTGAGCGGACCCTGAGGAAGATTGTGGAGAAGGACCGATTCCAGACCTTGGGGGACCTGCGGAAGCAGTGGACTGAGTCTGGAGTAGAAACATCCAGAGCCACCGTGCACAGGCGTGTGCAGGAAATGGGCTACAGGTGCCGCATTCCCCAGGTCAAGACACTTTTGGGCTACAGAGAAGCAGCGCTGGACTGTTGCTCAGTGGTCCAAAGTACTTTTTTGGGATGAAAGCAAATTTTGCATGTCATTTGGAAATCAAGGTGCCAGAGTCTGGAGGAAGACTGGGGAGAAGGAAATGCCTGAAGTCCAGTGTCAAGTACCCACAGTCAGTGATGGTCTGGGGTGCCATGTCAGCTGCTGGTGTTGGTCCACTGTTTTATCAAGGGCAGGGTCAATGCAGCTCGCTATCAGGAGATTTTGGAGCACTTCATGCTTCCATCTGCTGAAAAGCTTTAAGGAGATGAAGATTTGGTTTCTCAGCACGACCTGGCACCTGCTCACAGTGCCAAAACCACTGGTAAATGGTTTACTGACCATGGTATTACTGTGCTCAATTGGCCTGCCAACTCTCCTGACCTGAACCCCATAGAGAATCTGTGGGATATTGTGAAGAGAAAGTTGAGAGACGCAAGACCCAACACTCTGGATGAGCTTAAGGCCGCTATCGAAGCATCCTGGGCCTCCAGAACACCTCAGCAGTGCCACAGGCTGATCGCCTCCATGCCACGCCACATTGAAGCAGTCATTTCTGCAAAAGGATTCCCCACTAAGTATTGAGTGCATAACTGAATAAAATTATTTGAAGGTTGACTTTTTTTGTATTAAAAACACTTTTCTTTTATTGGTCAGATGAAATATGCATATTCATATGCATATGAATATATTTTTTTAGATTTTGGGGTTTTCATGAGCTGTATGCCAAAATCATCAGTATTGAAACAATAAAAGACATGAAATATTTCAGTTGGTGTGCAATGAATCTAAAATATATGATTATATGATATAGTTTAATTTTTATCATTACATTATGGAAAATAATGAACTTTATCACAATATGCAAATTTTTTGAGAAGGACCTGTATAATGCATTTTATTGTTCAAGGTGATTTTGTTTGGTGAAGGGAATTTTGTCAACAATTTTCGAAAATGTATACAGTCATAAAAATAAAGGTTCCAAAAAAGGCTTTTTGTAGCGATGGCAAATAAATTAGTTTCCCCAGTTATTTTCAGTGAACAGTTATTAAAAGAAAATGTTTTTCTTTGTTTGAAGAACATTTAAAAAAATCTAAAAAAAAACTTTTCTAGTAAAAAAAAAAAACAATTTTTTGTGCATTTGAAAGGTTCTTAATTGGAACCACAGATGCAATAAAGAACCTTTATTTTTAAGAGTGTAGTTTGTATGACGAGTACGAGGAAATATATAAATATAAAATATAAATAGATAGATAGATAGATAGATAGATAGATAGATAGATAGATAGATAGATAGATAGATAGATAGATAGATAGATAGATAGATAGATAGATAGATAGATAGACAGACAGACAGACAGACAGACAGACAGACAGACAGACAGACAGACAGACAGACAGACAGACAGACAGACAGACAGACAGACAGACAGACAGACAGACAGACAGACAGACAGACAGACAGACAGACAGACAGACAGACAGACAGACAGACAGACAGACAGACAGACAGACAGATAGATAGATAGATAGATAGATAGATAGATAGATAGATAGATAGATAGATAGATAGATAAAACCATTTTATATACACTGATGGCATAATACACTGCAATTTGGTGTTGTTCAATTAAAATATTATAGCCATTATTGATATAAGAACATAAAACAGATTTATAATGGCGGTCATAATGTTTTGCAAACATTATAGGGTTATTTTCATTAACCAAAACGATAAAAAACATGTTTATTGAAATGAAGGTCAAATAAATAAAATCTAAATATTACAACTGAACTATTTTTTTAAAAATTTAAATAAGTTTAAGCTGAAAGACTAAATTTAAATTTTAAAATTAGCAATATTTAAAATAATATTACACATAAAATTAAACTTACATTAAAAAAATAAAAATACAATGAAAATACAAAAAAGCTAATTCAAAATATTAAATTAATTTAACAGTATATAGATAATACTGCTGTGAATTAACAACATCCCCGAGTACTGAACATCACATTAGCATGATTATCAGTGTCTGGTTTGCTTTAAAAGCGTATAAAAGGTCAGAGGAAATAATGCCAGATGATTGACATTAGCACATGTACCCGAAATGCAACTCCACCCTTAAATAAAATCTGAGAAAATAGCATAATTATTCAATTTAGCCACCATAAACACTGACCTTTGCTTACTTGCACATAACCAAAAACTGTCGCTTGGCACGCAGAGCTATGCTAACTTATGAGCTAACCGCTAACACCGTATGTATGCCACTATAATGTACAATTAGTGTTCTTGGCCCTGCGCTCCCCCGTCATTAGCAGAGTTGCTACGGGCATTAATGTAAACGGTACGTGTTGCTACCGCGGGTGAGCATTATCTCCACCCGCCAGAAACGACTATGCCAACAGCACACCAGCCTGCCTGCCAATACTTCTGCCCTCCGCCAAGAAAGAAAGGAACAAATAAAATTAAATGCTGACACTGCTGGAGAAAAAAAAGGCTGACATTTCAGAAGAATGTGCCATAATGCCATGTTTAGTGCTACAGTTTTTCTTTTGGCAGGATCATTCTCTTCCTAATGAGGTAAAATTATATGAGAGAGAGAGAGAGAGAGAGAGAGAGAGAGAGAGAGAGAGAGAGAGAGAGAGAGAGAGAGAGAGAGAGAGAGAGAGAGAGAGAGAGAGAGAGAGAGAGAGAGAGAGAGAGAGAGAGAGAGAGAGAGAGAGAGAGAGAGAGAGAGAGAGAGAGATTAGTGTGACTGAGGATAATTTTTGTCTGGGTATCAAGAACTAGTTGATCGTGCCACCACTGAAACTATGCTTTAGCTAAGAGTTTGTAAAGTATGTGAACTACACAACCTTAACAGAATCACTGATTTACAAATTACTCTTTTGAGCGGTTCTTTTCAATTAATTTGCCAAAAGAAATAAATCAGTCTCAATTTAACATGTCTGAATTGGTCTAAATTACTAAAAGATTACATAAAAAAAAAAAAAAAAAAAAAAATACATATATATATATATATATAGGCTAAGAAGAAGCAAATATATTAAGTATATAAATATATATATAAACTAGAGCAACAAACTCAGTAGAGCTGGACCAGAATATTTTAATATTCATTTTATTTGATTGTCAATTTTGGGATGTGAATATTTGTTTTTTGTTTTTTCTTCTCACAAACTCGGCATCCCCTTCAAAACTGTTTTCATTCATGCTTGCATATGTTTACACTATAGTATCTGATGAAATACAACACTTAATTTTTATTTTTTGTACAATTTTTTAGTTTTTTTGTTATACTTAATATATTTGCTTCTTCTTAGCCTAAGTGTTCCTTGCAGTATATTATCTGTCTAGAACGCACAACTGCATGAGCTTATACGCCTGAGCTTGTATTTTGGGTTAAGCTGTGTTTCATTTGACATTGTGAAAAATTAAATCATAATGTATTAGCCTTTTTACAAGTTAGGAACGTGACATGTCCCTCACCGTCACATTATAGTGCTTGAGCGGCCATGAACTGAACAAAAAATCTTTAAAATTAAATCTTCCATGATTATCTTGTCATTCAGCTCGTCACTCTCGTGATGAATGAAATCTGACTCCAGCTGCTGGTCTGTACTGCGACTCTCGTTCGGCTCATGCTGTACGTTCAGTTTCTTATTGTGGTTAATCTGGTCTCAAACTGAACAAAACTATAAAAGATCAAAACGATGTTGGCGGCGGTGCCGCAGTGGGCAAGTAATGTAACCGGTGTTATGCCTGATCACTAACACCCGCTAATCGCAGCAAGCCTAATATTACCCCTTATTACCAATCTAAATCCATGAAGTCAAATGGAGTCAGTTTGACCATGGAGTCAAATGAGGTCGACATTGAGGACGCTCCACCTGGATACAAGTCATATGTCTGGCAGTATTTTGGCTCTCTCATTAAAAAAGACAAAGACGGCAATAGAGTAACTGACAAGACTAAGACTGTGTGTAAGCTATGCCATGCTGTCATTCCGTACACCACATCCAACACATCAAACATGAACCACCACCTTCACCATAAAAATGTGAAGACGGCCCTAGAGAAAACGAGCCTACCGAAGGGACAGCTGACCATGAAACAAGTGCTGACACCAACTCTACCTCCGTTAAGTTCGCGTGCAAAACAGATAACCAGGCTCATTGGCGAATTCATAGCGGACTATATGGCTCCATTTAACATGGTAGAGAACAGAAAATTCATCCAAATGTTCAATGTGCTGGAGCCCAAGTTTAAGATGCCATGTTGAGGACATTTTTCAGAGAAGGTAATCCCCTGAAATTTACAATGAAACCAAACAAAGCGTGAAAGAGTTGTTGCTGAAACAAAAATAAATAAGTTGTTGTTATATTATTAATATTTTCTTCTTTTTTTTTTCTTTTTTGATATCGTATCGTGACGTATCTTATCGTAACCCTGGCATATCGAGGTGCATCGTATCGTGAGTTTAAGTGTAGCGTCCCATCCCTAGATTGTCCGTTTTTTCGGAGCGTATGAGCCCTGCCCACACGAGGCGCATCGCTGAGAATCCCGAGAGTCCTGCCTTTATTAGAGAGAAGAATATGTTCAGCCCCCTTCCTCCGAAGTTTCAAATATTCAGTGTTGATTACTCCCAAAGCTTCGAAACTCAAAAAAACATTATATTTGGACCAGCCCTAAAACTAGTCCAATTCACAAATGACTCTTTTGCGTGGTTTTTGAATTGGTCAAAAGACTTGAAACAAATCAGTCTCAATCTAACTTATCAGTGGTTTGAATCAGTCAAAGTAACAAAAATAACCATTAATTGAATCTTTAAGGACCAGAATCTAAATCAGAAACTCACAGAATTATATAGTCCAAACCACAAATGACTCTTATAAGCAGTTTTTTTAAATTAACTGTTGATAGTTTGAATCGGTCTAAAAGAACAATTGTCAAAAGAAACAAATCAGCCTCAATCTAACATGTCAGTGGTTTGAATCGGTCTAAATGTCTAAAAGAATCGTTAATGGAATCATTAACTAGATAAACAAACAGAACTATCTAGTCCAGTGGTTCTCAAACCTGTCCTGGAGTACCACCAGCCTTGCACAGTTTGTATGTCTCCCTCATATATCACACCTGATTCGACTCATGAGCTCATTAGTAGAGACTCGAAGACCTGAATGGGTGCGTCAGATATTGGGAGACATACAAAACATGCAGGGCTGGTGGTACTCCAGGAGAGGTGAGAACCAATGATCTAGTCCAATTCACTAATGACAAAAATTAATTTGTCAAAAGACTCCAAAACACTCTCAATATATCAAGAATTAACAGTCTAAATTGGTCTAAAGTACTACAAAGAAATGGAAAAATTAAGGAATCAGAATCTAAATCAGAAAAACAAACTGCACAAACTATTACGAATAATAAGTTGCACGATCTCAAACTCTCCATTGGTTCAAATTGGTTTAAAACACTAATAAAACCGTTTTGAATCAGTTTAAAATACTAAAGGAATCGTTAATGGAAATAGGAAACCAGAATCTAAACCAAAACAACAAACATAAAGAACAACATATAGTCCAATTCACGTAATGACTCTTTTGAGTGGTTCTTTTTTAATTAATTGGTCATAAGATCTCACATGAGAGGTTAAATCATCATTAAGAAACCAGAATCAATCCGAACAAACTTACAGAGCAACATAATACAATTCCCTAACGTGTCTTTTAAGCAGTTCTTTTTAATTAATTGGACAAAAGACTCTTATAGTTAAATCGATCTAAAGTCCAATTCACAAACGGCTCTTTTGAGATACAAAATCAGTCTCAATCTCACGTGTTATCAGTTTGAATCAGTCTGAAGTGTTGAAATAATAGTTAATGGAAATATTAAGCTTCCATTAGGAATTTAAACATTAAGTAATGATCTGCTACAGCTCGCATGCTAAACTCTTCTGAGCTTCGCTTGCTCGGTTCCAGATGAAGTCATGGCAAAATCTGGGAAACAAAACCAAAACATCGTAACATGCACTTCACAATGACAGGGCAATAAAAAAAAAATTACATTTAAAAAAACTAAAGCCACCGACTCTGCCAGAGGACATGCTATTTTAGGTTGTTGTTTACAATGTGGCACGATATTTTCATGTTACATAAAAGGATGTGCGATATTATTCAGGAAACAAAAGCCTTGCAAAATGTCCAACCAATCAAACTGTTGATTGTCAACAGCCTGTGCGGCTCAGTTTCAGTGCATCTGAGGTGACCGGGTGTTTTGCTACCAAAGTCAACAAACATTTCATTCACTTTTTATTCAGTGTGTGTGTATCACAAACATCATGCAATGAAACACGATCTGTTTGTGTTCCACGCTGGCTAAATGGAAGCGTTAGAAGTTTGTTCTATAACAGTTGCTCACCTTCCTGATCTCAAACAAGATCCAGTTTCTGGACCGAAGCAAATAAGCCCATCTGTGATGCTGGACCACGGCCTGACTGCACATTAACTCAACATGAACAAAAACAGACTCACTTGATAACCGCAATTGTGTCTAACACCTACACACACTCACACATAAACTACATACTTTCATAATTGTAAAGTCATTTTTTAAAATTATGCTAAAGAAAGGAACACATTTAGTTAAATCTTAAGATTTAATCATATATATTAAAGGGGGGGTGAAACACTCAGTTTCAGTCAATCTCATGTCAATCTTGACTACCTATAGAGTAGTATTGCATCCTTCATATCTCCGAAAAGTCTTTAGTTTTATTATATTTATAAAAGAAAGACAGGCTGTACCGAGTCTTTCTGGAAAAAAACGAGCGCCTGGAGGCGTATCGTGTGGGCGGAGCTAAAGAACGACGAGCGCGCACAAAGCAGTGACGTCCTCAAGCGTGGAGAAACCCATGGCTATCGATCTCAGCTAATAGATATATGATCCAGAATCATCCGGAGGCTGAAATAAATTGAACAGGAGAAACAGCAACAGCAGGACGTCCGTCTCTGTGGTGTGTACTGTATTTAGTGGCCTGTCAACATTTGTGTGTGTTTACTCGCAGTTTATGAGGACATGATTCGGTTTATGGACTATTGTATGCGACTAAACCTTAGCAGTAGCAAGCAAAACGGTTTTGCACGTCAGACTAGTGTAACGTTATACAGAGAACAGCAATGGAGTCCGTTAGCGCATTTGAATGACGAAGCACGCGATCGTGTCGTTTACTGATGTTTACTAAAAACAGTTTAATTTTCAGTCATAATTTTTGATACTGTAATTTTTTTTAGGATTCCTTGATGAACAGAAAGTTTAAAATAGAAAGGTTTTGTAAAATTTTGTCACTTTTGGTCAATTTATATAAAAATAAATAAAAAATACCGGCCATTTTATTAGGTGCAGCTGTTCCAACTGTTCAACTCATTAACACAAACAGCCAATCACATGATAGCAAATCAATGCATTTTGACATGTAGTTTTGACATGCAGTTTACATGACACCCTGTTCATTTACACAACAACGGCATTTTGGGGCCTGAAAACACAAACTTGCAAAGTGCACGTTTTTGAAACCGAGACAGTTATCGTTAAAGCTACACTGTGTAACTTTTTTAGTTTATTCTTAGCTAAAAACACTTAGTTCTTTCAAAAATATATGTGCTCATTAATGTATATTTACTTCTTTCAAGTAATAAAGTATTCTCGTAAGTTTATAATATGCCATTGAAAGTACATACGGGTGAGGGGTTCGAATGCCGGTCGCCATGTTGCCCCTCCATCTTGAAAGTACATTAGCCAAAGAGGGACATACCCATAAATTCAAGCTTCGCCTTTCGCCGTTAACACTCGATGGCACCGTGTTGAATGTGAAGAGGGGGATTGCCATGTTAATCTTGGACTAAATCGGCCACCGTAGGATTTAAAACGAAATCAGAATTGAGAGGAACAGAAACTAATATTCACTGGATGGTCATATACCTTTACACCGCTAGATGGGGGAAAATATCACACAGTGTAGCTTTAACAAAACGTGAATCTGTGAAAACGGTGAAGTCATGCATATTAAGTGTTTAGTCAACACTATATGCGTGCGCATTTGCCGTTGGTCTGACTTTTAAGTGACTTTGAATGTGGAAGTTTTTGGTGCCAGACGGGCTTGTCTGGATATTTCAAAAACTGCTTTTCTCTTGGGATTTTTACACACAAACATCTCTATGGTTTGCAGAGAAAGGTATGAAAAAATAATAATAATCCAGTGAGCTGCAGTTCTGTGGGTGAAAATGCCTTGTTGATGCCAGAGGTCAGAATGGTTCAGCTTATGGCAACAATAACTCAAATAAGCACTCGTTACAATCAAGGTCTGCTCTGAACACACAACACATCCAACCTTGAAGCAGATGAGCTACAGCAGCAGAATACACACCCCCGGCGCCTGTCAGCTGAGAACAGGAAACTGAGGCTACAATTCACACAGGCTCACCAAAACTAGACAAGATTGGGAAACCGTTACCTGGACTGACGAGTCTCAATTTCTACGGAGACATTCAGATGGTAGGGTGAGAATTTGGTGTAAATAACATGAAGGCATAGATTCATCCTGTCTTGTATCAGCGGTTCAGGCTGCTGGTGGTTTAATGCTGTAATGCGTATTTTCTTGGCACGCCTTGGGCCCCTTAATACCAACTGAGCATCGTTTAAACATCACAGCCTACCTGCTGACCATGTCCATCCCTTTATGAACACAGTGTACACATCTTCAGATGGCTACTTCCAGCATGAAAACACGCCATGTCACAAAGCTCAAATCATCTCAAACTGGTCTCTTGAACAGGACATTAAGTTCACCAGATCTCAATCCAACAGAGCACCATGTGGTGGAATAAGAGATTTGCATCATGGATGCAGCAGACAAATCTGCAGCAACTGTATATCATGTCAATAAGGACCAAAATCTTGTTTTGAAAAAGTGTCCAGCACTTTGTTGAAACTATGTCATGAAGAATTAAGGCATTTCTGAAGGTAAAACTGGGCCCAACCCAAGCGTGTGCATATAGGGTATATATAAAATATCGAATAGTTAGTCAGTTGTTGGATGACTTACCTTATAATTCTTTGGGCGGCGTACTGGTGTAAGTTACGAAACTGGGCTGACATGTTGGCTAGGGCAGCCAGGCAGTTCGTGTGGAGGTATTTATCCTGAAGGAGGGGAAATCAATAAAACCATGCATAAATAATTTGTGTTGTTTCTTCTCGCAGGGCAAAACAGAATGAAATGACTCCATTATAATTTGAATAAAAAAACCTGCTCTGTTCATTGGACTCCCTGGACTGAATGCGTTCGCAGATCTAATATAAAAAATTCAGCAATCTTGTAAATCTCATGAGCTGATTGTCGTGAGTCTTGCTGTTACATAATAAATTTGCATGTGCCCACGGCCAAAGATCTGGATATTTATGGAGCTTCACTATATAAGGATTGTTTATGTCATTGGTTCTGGTCTCACCCTGGTCCGTGTCATGTTGAACTGGATGGTTCGAATCACAACCAGGATCAACAGACTGCCTAGCGAGATCTCTGTTAGAACACGCTCAGTATACCACGAGATGTTCTTCAGCACCTAAGAGAGAGAGAGAGAGAGAACAGAGAAAGCACAAATAAATTTTTATTTAAAACTTTTTAAAAAAAAAGTTTCTCTATTTAAAGGGTGATGCAGTTTTATTGCATGCTAAAACTAAAACTAAGATGAAATCTACTGACATCAAATATTTTAGTAACACTTTACTTAAAGCCTTTATATATAATGCATTATAAAAGTATTTCTAATGCATTAATTATGCCTTGTAATGCACCTTATAATACACTGTATGATCTCAAGAATAATAGTAACGACAGTTATAATACTTATGTATTAATTGAACACACCTTTAGAAAGTGCAGTGCATTAAAACATAAATAACGCATTTCAGATGTAACAAGGAATCTGAAAATAATATGATGTGCATTATGAATACCTTTATTATGCATTACACATAAAGGCTTTTAGTAATGTGTTACAATGCACGGATGTAATTGTTTGCAAACCACAGCCTCCAAACAAATGTTGGTGCATACAACGAAGTAACCGTGTCTGTGTGCATGAAAAAGCATTAGAACAACTGGTGGATTAAAAAAATAAATAAACGACAGATAAAAGTGCAAATACACATGCATGCAGATCTATAAACATAAGCTCAATACAATATATTGCTGCTAGCAAGCAGCTTTAGTTTTAAACATTGAAAAAACAGGGCCAGTGTCTCTTTAAATTTGACTTCCAGTGGTTTTAAGTTTTTTTAATTGCGTCTGAGCTAGACGAACTGAAAAGAAGAAATTAACTGGATAAGATTTCCATGGAACTTTTCTGGAAAAATGTACTTTTGCAAGCTGTTTCAAACTACCTTTTGTACATATTTTTTACACCAGTTCGTTCTTTAATTTTGCTTCAAATATATCAGGGCCTTAAACTAGAGGTCTTCACGGGTCCAAGAATTCGCACCCGAACCCGAAGAGACCTGCGATGTTCTACAAAGAGCCGACCCGAACCTGTCTATTATTTCAAAAACTGGACCCGGACCCGTGCAGATCTATTATTCGATAGCTGGAACCGAGCCCGGCGGGAAGACACACACCCGACTGGACCCGATTTTACATTTCACTGCCGGTTGTATTCTGTATAACTGTGTATGTGACAAATAAAACACTTGAACTTGAACTTGTCTCATATTACACAATAAACTGCTGTTAACAAGTTAATAAACAAGCTGCGAAAAATAACTTTGTCTCAGTCAGCCTACCTAACGATATAGCCGTTGTCTCCCTTTTGACTGTGTTGTATTACAATATTCCTCTGTAATTGTTCCAAGCATGCTTAATTCACTCATTTCAGCTGTAAAAGTCAACTTTATTTCACAGTGACGGATTTATGAGTTAACTCGCATAATAACTTTGACTGTTTGCCCTTTTGAACTAATAACTATTGCTCGTTCAGTGCCATGGGCACTTAAGTTAGCATTATTTATTTGCCATAATCTCTCTGAGCCAAGTCTGACTAGCAGAACTTTAAGATTAAACAAGACGGTTCATTTATATTATTTTTAAAGTCATTACAGTCACTGCCGAAGCTCGGGTTGCCATAGAAACATGACACGCGCTTGAGACTGCACTAGTGCGTCAGCTGGAGCAACCTGAAAAATGAGCTTTTTTACGCAATTTGAGCATCACAGAAAACATTTACGTGACAGTTCACCTGAGTTCTTGTTGCTGATTTGAAATATATTCTTGAGTACATTATTACCGCGTGCATACATTAAATCTGCCCGCTTTCTAAACGGCTGAGAGAGCTTGAACGAGAGAGAGAGAGAGAGAGAGAGAGAGAGAGAGAGAGAGAGAGAGAGAGAGAGAGAGAGAGAGAGAGAGAGAGAGAGAGAGAGAGAGAGAGAGAGAGAGAGAGAGAGAGAGAGAGAGAGAGAGAGAGAGAGAGAGAGAGAGCGCTTGTGTTTTTGTTGTTGTATATTTCTAAACCTCATTTCCCGGCTCACACTTTTCTTATCCTAATTTAGCAATTTGTAAGTTACACAAAACACACAAGCCGTGCTGACTCTCACGGCCAGGTGTTCTCCGAGTCCGATTGACGTATTACATAGGCTACAACGTTAACAGACCCGGGACCCGAAGCAATAGATTGGGACCCGACCCGGACCGGGCTGACCATTTAAAATATAGACCCAAACCCATACGGGTCCTGGGTCGGATCCCGGGTCCACAGATCTCAGGTGCCCCGTGAAGACCTCTACCTTTGTGTTGGGCAGTAGCGTCGCCACAAGTAGTACGGTTTTCTCAATGAAATAGCTTTTCAGTAGCGAAGCTCTTCTGTTGATCTAGTAGTGATCCTGGCTCAATTTATCCGCTAATATACAGTTATCATTCATTATCATTATCGTTCTTGGTATGCGTTTGCCTTTACATGACTGGGTATGTTTACATGACTGCTGTGTACTAAATTTTTTATAAAAATGACAAGATCACCAATATATCCAGGCTTAATCCCTTATCCTAGTTTTGTGCAACAGGCCCCTGGTTTTGTTAATATTAGGGATCACATGTTTTTGTTGCCGAATTGATTTCAAACAAACAAAAAAATGTGTGTCTATATGCTTGACTTTTATTGATCAATGAAATAGCATTAATTGGAATGAAGTGGGTCCAATATAAAATTAAATAAATAAAAAGTAGCTTAGATGTAGTAAACTACTTTTTTCAAGTTGCTGTAGCTTAGCTTGCTACATTTCCCAGGGGGGTAGCTTCAGTGTAGTGAAGCTTAATTTAATGTAGAGTAACTGGTAGCTTAGCTCACTACATTTTCCAAGTAGCTTGCCCAACACTGCTTAAACCACAACAGACTCTCAAATAAAGCTTTCAAGGCAGATTCAATGGTTTCATCTGATTTCATCCAACAGCGTGTCCTCACCACTTCATGTATCGAGCGGTTGAAGGTGTCGTCCTCCGTGAGGATGAGCAGGATGATGAGGGCCATGTAGACATGATGAGAGTTTCTCTCCTCGACATGATACAAGATCTCTAGAATTGGCAACACCTACAGAGGAAGAAAGAGAAAATAAATTATATGACAAATCATAAGAGCTAGGGGTGTACAGTAGTATATATGAAAGCGCTATATAAATCCTCCATCCCTCCCTTCCTCAGGGAATGATTGGCAGGTGTCAGGAATTTGTAACTGCATTTGGATGAATGTATATATATTCTGCAAGCACTATGAAATGCATATGCGTAGGTGCTGAACATGCTCACCAGGTTCTCCATGTCAGTGCGGGACAGTATGTACGTCCTCATGTTGCTGTTCTGGTGCAGTAGCGTGTAGAGCAGTAATGTCACCTGGTCTGATCTCTGCTGCTCACACAGTGCTGTGTACAGACTGTTAAAGTTGATCTGAAACGTGTGAGGCTGAGGAGACGGGATGGACGAGGTATCTGAAACACACACGAGAGTTTCATTAGCACTTTCAGAGAAACTGATTTGATTCATTTAACTAAAGAAAACAGAAAAACAGACACGGTCTTGTTTACCTTGAGTATTTTTGAAGCAGGTAACAGCCTGGCGGTAGGGGTTCG
Organism: Pseudorasbora parva; assembly: GCF_024679245.1. Lineage (NCBI taxonomy): Eukaryota > Metazoa > Chordata > Actinopteri > Cypriniformes > Gobionidae > Pseudorasbora > Pseudorasbora parva. Next base: position 6,244,139 of record NC_090189.1, read on the forward strand.
GACATTCTGGTCCATCGGTCAGATTAGCCAGAACCAGCAGTAATAGCAGACTCTGATTGGACAGCGGGAGCGGGTTCTGCTCTTGCTCCGCCCCCGGTCTGCTGCCGACTCCGCCTAACGTGAACACGCTCCACAACCCACCTGAATAACACAGAAACAAATTACATATGTTCCCCTTATATCTAATGACTTTAATCAATTTTGAACTCAAGTCATTAGCCGGGTTTCCATTAAAATACAGATTTGTGAAAAACTTTTGTGACACTTTCTAAATGTCAATAAAAACATAAATATTTTACTTTAGTTAGTTGACAAAGCAACATTCACCAATCAGACATAACATTATGACATTATGAAGTGACTAACACTGATTATCTCTTCATCACGGCTCCTGTTAGTGGGTGGGATATATTAGGCAGCAAGTGAACATTTTGTCCTCAAAGTTGATGTGTTAGAAGCAGGAAAAATGGGCAAGCGTAAGGATTTGAGCGAGTTTGACAAGGGCCAGATTGTGATGGCTAGACGACTGGATCAGAGCATCTCCAAAACTGGAGATCTTGTGGGGTGTTCCCGGTCTGCAGTGGTCAGTATCAAGTCGGATCCATGGAGGCCCCACCTCACAACTTAAAGGACTTTACGGATCTGCTGCTAACATCTTGGTGCCAGATACCCCAGCACACCTTCAGGGGTCTAGTGAAGGCCATGCCTGTGTAACTGTTTTGTCAGCAAAAGCAGGACCAACACAATGGTCATAATGTTATGCCTGATTGGTGTAAATAAGGCTCTACCCATATCCCACCTCAATATCAGCAAAGGTGTTTTGCAATACAATATGGGCACAGTAAGTACATTGTACTTATTTTTTTATGTAAGTACAAAGTAGTTAAGGCCACCTAATATAAAGTGGGGCCATATTTGATTTGATTTTAATTATTTAATTTAAAAATAAATGTAAATGGACATGATAAAGTAAATTACAACTGTAAACTACAACTGCAAGCAACCTTTAAGAGGATGGAAGAAAATGCTTCAAGAAGTACTGAATATACCGCATGTAAAACATGGCCTGCAATGGTGACGCACTTAAAAGTTGCTTCGGGCCAGAAGAGGAATAATTGAAGCAAAAGATCATTTATAGAAACTCCAGGAAGTGCACTAGAGAACCGGACATGCTAATGGATCAAAAAAGAGCAGTCTCTTCTGCCTTAAGAGCTTCACTATTTACAGCATCACAGGCACTCCTTTGTTCTGTCAGACTCTGTCTATATGAAAATCTGTATTACAGCAATACACAGTGCCAGGAGAAATCATACAAGCACATGTTTTTATGGCTGAAGATTCAAAGCAAAACTGGTAGGGTGGAACTTTTCATCCATTGGGAAATCTTCAACATTGTCGTGAAATGGTTAACAAGAATGAGCCAATAAAGAAAGTAGTTGCATTAAATGTATTATTAAATAATGTTTCTTCAGAATTAATTCAAATTATGCATCACAAGACCAGGATCCCGTATTAAGAAAACAAACAGTCGATATGGACGTTGTGTTGACTTTAACCGTGTGAAAACAAGAAGAGTTGGACATTTTCTGTCCAATCATGTGCAAACAGCAAGTTGCCAACGAATATGAATTGATTTTAAACAGATTTCTAATCATTCCGGCATTGTGTCGGGTAGGTCGGAAAAGAGCGAGAGAGAACAGAGATAGAAATGAGACTCCCGTCTCCATGTCTAATCACTTGTGGCTGGACATCACGGCCCCACGAGCAGACTGAAGCAGTTTAATCTAGAGCCAGGATGTTAACAAACATCCACCGCAACTAAAAACAACTACAAAAATTCACAGAGTAACGAAAACTGCCCTCCACCCTCAGAGACGCCTGATATCGTTAAGACACGGATAACAGTAAAGGTCATTAGACTGATATCATTGGCTGACATCTCTGACATCATCAAGGCACTGAGATCATGCTGGAACTGCGATGAGGTCACAAGAGACGCCATGGCGACCCCAGCTGACCAATGAGAGCGAGCGCACATGCCAGAGGAGTCTGCAATCTTCACATCAGAGCCAATCAGCAGCCTGTAATCACTCTCAGACACACTGACGCACTTTTATGACGGGAAAAATTATGGATGAAGAAAACACCCGTTTGATTAGCACACAATCTCTAGTTCTCCCACAAACACACTCATATATCTGTTAGTTCACTGTTTTGTCTTGTGTATGGTCTGTTTCTTTCAGTGTTGTGCTCAAATATAATATTACAAGGGGGAGAAAGACATTCAGACTCTTAAGGGGGTATATTTTACATACATACAGTAATATATACAGGCTACCACTCGCTGCCCGGATCAAATTCAAAGCCCTGACTCTTGCTTATGGGTCTTCCACAAGCGCAGCACCCGCATACTTCGACTCACTCCTACGCGTCTACACACCCACCAGAAGCCTTCGCTCAGCTAATGAGCGAAGGCTTGTGGTACCATCACAGAGAGGCATGAAATCCCTCTCTCGAACTTTTTTTTTCATTGTTCCGGGTTGGTGGAACGATCTTCCGTCCTCCATACGCACAACAGAATCACTCACTTCATTCAAAAGACAGGTAAAAACTCATTTCTTCCATGAGCACTTCCCCCTCTTTCTCCTTTCTTCTTTCCTTTTCTGGTCTTTGCTACTCTGAGCAGTGTACAAATCTTGGTATTTAGGGCACTTTTTGTGTTTCGTTGCCTCTTCTTGACGGATCGCTTCCTGTTCTCCTGAGTTGTAAGTCGCTTTGGATAAAAGCGTCTGCTAAATGCATAAATGTAAATGTAAATGTAAATATATTTTGGTCACAATTTCTTCAAATTAAACCAAACTTTTGACGGGTTGCCGTGAAGAGCTTAGATTTTCTATCATCATCATTTCACAATTTTTATCTCATAATAAGGGCATAATAATATTATACAATCATATGTAGAAATACTAAATTATGAAAAAAATGCATTATCTATGATTTAAAAATGAAGCAAAATAAAAATAAATTAAATATAAATAAAATTGATCCAAAAGAAAATTAAAGGTCCCGTTCTTCGCGATTCCATCTTTCAAACTTTAGATAGTGTGAAATGTTGCTGTTAGAGCATAAATAATACCTGTAAAATTATAACGCTCAAAGTTCAATGCCAAGCGAGATATTTTATTTAACAGAAGTTCCCTTTCAAAGCCTACAGCGAGCAACCGGTTTGGACTACACCGCTGCACTTCCTTCAGGAATGACGTCACTAGAGCCGTTTGTTGACGAACCCTCCGCCCACAAGAACACGCAGAATAGGCGGCGTGGTCTCTTTGCTCTCCCACGTGGAGAAGAGCACGCATTCAGCGCTTGCATCTCCCCGTTATGGTAAGAGGCGGGACCTTTCCGGGCAAAGTGCGCTAAGCTGCTGTCCAATCACAACACGGGAAGCGCTGGCCCAATCAGAACTCATTACGTGTTTCTGAAGGAGGGACTTCATTGAACAAGGAAATCATCAGGCCGTTTTTAGGACAGAGAAAGCAGCGCTGTACAGATAAGTCAATTGTATGAAAAATACTGTTTTTTTACACGCAAAACATGAACTCATGTTATATTGCACACTGTAAACATAATCAAAGCTTCGAAAACACGCGAAGAACAGGACCTTTAAATAAAATATGTACAATATGACATTTATGCAGTACGCTTTCAATAAATGCTCTGGATGGACTGAAAAACTTGTAAGTTTTGAATGTTAGAGTATGTCCATAATAGTACATCAAACTCTTTAAAGGAGTCACGAATTGAGAAATCAACTTTTCATTCAGCCTTTGATATATAAAAGTTCATTGTGATATAAGAATACACTAAGTTTCAGAGCTGAAAACTTCCTTGTTAGTCAAAGAAAAGCTTTTATAGACATCAGGCCCAGCAAACGCTCGATCTCTGAACGTGACGTTGGAGTGAGGTGAAACACCGCCTCAACAGAAGATGATCAACGCCTACTTCATCACTAACTGTTTAGGGTTCGACAATAATGCACTGTTAATACCTGATCTGAAATGTAATGATTCATGTACAGTCAGATGTTCTTTGCCTGTGTGTCAGTAAATCAAATCAGTGACTAAACGTCAACTTGCGTTGTTTCTCTTAGTAGATAAGAAATAAAAATAATCTGTTATTTATCCGTGGTTAAATTGTATAAAGAGAGCGACCAAAGACCTCTCCCTTTGTAATCGTTGGAGCAGCGCACTCTGCATCTGTCAATTAAATGGAGAGTTTATCAGTAAAACGTTTATCAGTGACTCCCGTTTTATTGAACGAACCTCTTAACTATATCACGTTTGCACTGTTAGTGAAGATGAAAGCATTCATGTAAAGAAACTGCGATCACTGCTTTCATACGCTCAACATTTGTCTGTGATCGGCTACAATGATCACCACTGAAACCTTTCATGCCACAATCTTAATATAATGTCATGGATCTAAATATACAGCAACACTTTTCACGATTTATTAACCATGAGAGCTGTTATATTAAAAACACACTAAAAGAGAGAGTAATACCATTTCAAATGGAAAGACGTTAGCCAATCACAGCAGTGGTCGTTTACACTGAAGTCTCCCAGCGGACACGCCCCTTAAAACAGAGCGTTCAGAGCAGAGGCTAAAATCAGGGTAGGAAAAATGCCTTTTATTTATAAATTATGACCATTTTTGGTGTAAAAAGCATTTTAACATTATAAGTGCACCCCAGAAAACATCATAAAACAATAAAACAATGCAGTTCATGAGCCCTTTAAAGCCAAATAAAGGAAAGCAAATACAAAGCAGCAAAAGTTTTGCACCTAACTATAAAAGCATTCAGTGTCTCTGTTGTGCGCAGAAGTGTGTGTGATGTGTCTTAACCCTATTATGTTTCTTCATTGGAGATGCTCAGGGGGTATTTGTGTCAGGGGAACATGCAGTGATCACACACACACAGAAGGCAGTGTGTGTCCTGGGGTTGTTATTGTGGGCTGTGTTAACAGCGCTGCAGATAAATGAAGACATCATGGCTGCCATCCAGCAGTGCTAAGAACACACACACACACACACACACACACACACACACACACACACACACACACACACACACACACACACACACACACACACACAACACACTGGGGTTTTCCATGCCACTAACACTGTCAGTACATAAACAGGCGGCTGAGGGTGACAAATGTTGCTGCTAACTTCTACACACACATTCAGGTCTATGTCCTCCTTTCATAGAGCTCTTCCTGTAAAAGTCCCTGTGGATCCGTCTCTAAGAATGTCATTTCACATGGCTAACAACAGTGTCTGATGCATTACTCATTATAAAGTCTGAGGGAAACTCAGATCCAGAATGAGAGTCTGATTCAGACGGCAGAGATCATGGAAGTGCCACAATTTTATATCTCATGTCCATTATGGAAGTAAAAATGCCATTGAAAACATCCATAGAGCAAATCCTTCAGCGATAACAACATATACGAGGGCTATTAAGATGGTTTATGCTTCTGAAGAGTTTCTTAAATTCTTGGTGAATTCACAGGGCTCAGGATGATTTTTATGCACACAGATACACTTGACCTGAGCATCTGGACTAAACTTTGGATTGAAACTTTTACCGAAATGACTCTCAAAGACTGACATTTACCTAGAAAAGCAGATGTTGACATGAAGGCCAGCGGGTAGACGAGTAGAGAGGAAGAAGAGTTTATTCATGCGAAGCCATCTGGCAGACAGAACATCATGCATGCAATGTGTCAGATGAAATACATCCGCGCTGTCACACTCTCTCTAGAGAGAGTATATGCGGCACACAATGTATACATCAACATTGTCAGGATTCTTTGAAAGTCATCTGCAACATCCTAACATTGGGCTCCAGGGAAAAAAGACACAGGTGTGTGTCATTTCTGACTAGGCTAATAAAGCACTTCCTGTCTGCTGCTATAAGCCCACCATTACTTCCTGTCACTGTGGCTTCAGCAGGAAATGTGCATGGTGTTCGCCAGTGCACAGCTCACCACTATATGCCGCCATGTAAAAAACATTGCTATTCATTCGGGTCACATGACGTCACTGTAGCTTTGCGCCACCATCTTTACGACCAACAGTCTCAGTAATGTTGTGCTGTTGGCTGCAACAAAAGCCGAAAGAGGAACCCTGAACTGGTATTCTATTATTTTATGAAGATCAAATATATATTATTTCATAGCCTTCTTCCTGTACTATCATAAAGGAATGATGTTGTATGTTTCTGAATGAATGAATTAAAGAATTATACTTATGGTATGTTCTTTTGGAGGCTTTATACTGCCGAGCGTTTATGAGCTCAAGCGTTTTATTGAGATGATCTGATCTTTGATGTTTCAATTGATCAAAAACAGGTCAGGAAAAGTCAGGGAGATTCGGTTTTGATGAATTCGGTTCGGGAGTTAGAGATAAAAGCCCGCTAATTTAACTACACAGACGGCAAAAAAAGGGGAGTGCGTTTCCGATTATGCCTAATAAGCCAATGAACATGGTCATGTTAACGCGGTAACCTGTTTTCTTTTATTGGAGTAGAAACAGCGTATGGCAAGCAGCGAGGCGAGGGACCGTGAGAGCGGGTCGGTAATGAAGTAAGGACATATATCACAAATGCGGACTCTTTTAAGACCCAGATTTTTAAATTATAAAATTATAAAAATGTGTTTTCATCTCATGCAGCAGAAGTAGAAGAGGTTCAGCCAGAACGCTGCATTTGTAACTGCATGAGAGAATAATGAGCCGAAAAATTTCCCGCTGACACAGTGCAAGCCACAGCATATTGATAGGCATCGGTACTCTTGAAAGCCTTCAAGTGATCCCCACTGTATGGGGAGGGGTTATGTACAAGATTTAATAATGGGCAAAAGAAAACTGGGGGTAACAAATAAGGATTGAAGCCTAAAATAGAAATAAAATCTCTGTCTGTCTCTCTCATTCAAATGGGCAGTTCGGGCAGCCACCGGGCGAGATTGGTCGTAAATATGGTGCCGTTCTATTTAGTAGTGACGTAGGTGGCATCTATGAATAGGGTTGCTAAGGTGTTCTAACAGGTTACTAGGGAGTTGCTATGTGATTGTTACATGCGCTTGCCAAGATGGTTACTTACAGCTCCAAGTCAATGTAACTTAAAATTCGTTACACAAGGGTTTATGGGTAATATTAACCTCAAAAAATACGGTTTTCCTCATTCATTCTCCACTCTAGGGTTGCCTATTCTCAATTCTCTCTTATTCTCTCTCTCTCTCTCTCTCTCTCTCTCTCTCTAGTTTGAGCTAGCCAGGGCGAAGGGGGAGACGGCACTAATCCTGAATGCAGACACAGCGACGGCCTTGAGACTTACGCAGCACAAACACACAATAGCAGGATTTTGTTAAAGCCAGACACAAGTTCGATAACACTTCAGCATTACATTCATTTACTAGCCAAGCACGGATGGTTAAAGGAACTGTTATTGTTACAAACAAAGATCAAAAGCTCACACAGATTGAACAATGAAACAAAAACATCAGAATACTTGAGATATCCCACGGTAATACACTAATGAACAGTAATTCTGGAATCGATTAGGAGTCTCACGAAAGCTGTCAATAACATGTATGTCTCATGTCATATTTCACCCCAAAATCTAATTAAACTATTTATATCAATATTTATTATTATATTAAAGTCATTTCATGTTGTATTTATATTTATAAACTAAATATAATTACTTATATTATGCATGAAGAAAGAAGTTTATATTATAGAAAAAAACTATTAATACATCGAATTGAGAAAACGTCTGGTAAAAATTACATATTGAGAGTTGGTGGTCATGAAATGAAAATGTCACAATAGAAACGTATGGTAGAAACTTTTTCTTATGTAAACAATCATTTTGCACCCCTTTTTCCTTTGGTGTGAACATGTTTTTGTGAGATACATCTTATTTGGTCTGTCTCAGAGAGCAGATATAAGAGAACTGAATGATTACAGACGATCATAAGACACATTCAGTAGCCCTGCCCTGGGAAACACAAACAAACACACACACACACAAACGGATCTCCCATCGGAGTTTAGGGAAACATCAACACGCCATCTTCACATAGATCACCACCCTGATTTATGAAGCACTAGTTTTTCCCAGAGAGCATTGCGGTACAGCATTTATCCCATTTGGGTGGATAATCACACATATCAGTTCGGTATGGTAGGTTGTTTCTACTTTGAAAAAAAAAAACAATGTTACATGCAAATTCTGTATGTAATTCTGACTTTACTTCTCGCATTTCCAAGCTTATAACTTAGAAATCAATTTAGTTCAGAATTTTTAGATATAAACTTTAGCCACAGAATAAAAATACAAATAAAAAAGGTATTTGCGAGTTTATAACTCACAATTCTGGCCTTTTTCTCAGAATTGCGAGTAAAATAGTCTAAATTGTGAAGTTGCAATTACCTTTTTTTCTGAATGGATTTTTGGGGGTCACCATGTGGTTTCTAATGGTGTCTGAGTGGTTTCTAGTGAGTTGTTCTCTGGTTGCTAGGGTCTATTGAATGGTTGCTAGGGATTGTTAAGTGGTTGCTAACGTGTAGTTTCTAGGGGGTTGCTAAGGTTTTCTGAGTGGTTTTTAGGGAAATTATATGCGACTGCTTGGGCGTTCTGAGTGTTTTCTACAGAGTTGCTATGCGATTACTTACACTATATTGCCATATGTTTTGGGACGCCTGCCTTTACATACACATGAATTTCAATGACATCCCGTTCTTAATCTGTAGGGTTTAATATGGAGTTGGCTCACCCTTTGCAGCTCTAACAGCTTCAACTCTTCTGGGAAGGCTTTACACAAGGTTTAGGAGTGTGTTTATGGGAATTTTTGACCATTCTCCTAGAAGCACATTTGTGAGGTCAGGCACTGATGTTGGACGAGAAGGCCTGGCTCTCAGTCTCCGCTCTAATTCATCCCAAAGATGATCTATCGGGTTGAGGTCAGGACTCTGTACAGGCCAGTCAAGCTCATCCAAACCAAACACGCATGTCTTTATGGACCGACGCTTTGGGCTGTGTTTTGCATTGCACCTGGTGTTGTAAGGCATGGATGAGCTGCTCTGCCATGGAAACCCATTCATGAAGCTCTCGACACACTGGTCTTGAGCTCATCTGAAGGCTACAAAGAGTTTGGATGTCTGTAGCTATTGACTCTACAGAGAGTTGTCGTGTGGCGAATTCTGCACTCTATGAATGTGATTTATTGTGGCCTACCACTTCATGGCTGAGTTGCTGTTGTTCTCAATTGCTTCTACTTTGTTATAATCCCACTAACAGTTGACCATGGAATATTTAGTAGTGAGGAAATTTCATGAATGGACTTATTGGATTGGTGGCAACATATCACGGTACCACGCTTGAGTTCACTGAGCTCCTGAGAGCGACCCATTCTTTCACTAATGTTTGTAGAAGCGTCTGCAGGCCTAGTGCTTAATTTTATACACCTGTGGCCAAGGACGTGATTAGAACAACTGAATTCAATGATTTGGAGGGGTGGCCCTATATGTTTGGAAATATAATGTAGGTTTTCGTAGGAGTGGTTTATAGTGTTTCAATGCAATTGCGAGTAAAATATATTTTTTGTATTCTCTGTGGTAGAAACAAGCTTCCATATTTTGGTGTGATGCTACTCTCAAACTAGTTTCAAGCCAATACTTGTGTATAAGCTTTGGTCAATAGTGTCCAACATTATGAATCTGCACTGTTTTATCCATTTAAAACATTCACACTGATAAAATGACACACTGTCGACAACAATTTTCTTTCTCGTGTTGACAAATTTCTTATTGACACAGAAAGTTTGAGCTAATAGACAGACCAAAAGCCAAAAAACTCCACAGAATCATTTGCCCCAAAATATTATTAAGCTCAGTTGAATGCTTAACCTTTGCCACTGGCAACAAAAACAACTTGGGTGAAGTGAGAAGTGATATTAACTTATTTTAATAAATAGACAAAATATGATGTCTAGGTTATCCATCAAATTCCTGTTTCTAGGGCAGCTTAAAAACAATGTACCTTTGCAAAAAGACTATAATCCGTTTCCCAGGCAACAGTGTAATGTTCATAATTGCGAACGAATGAACGTCAGGCGGTGGGAGACACAGAGCTCTTGAAAGTATCGTAAATGTTTAAGTCAGGCTAACATTAATATGATCCAGAAGGCTTTGCAGCACGTGTAAATCCAGGGTGACGAATTTTGGCCATCTAATCCTGCCTGAATCTTTCCATCCCACAGCAGCGGAAACAGGATCAGGCCCAGAATTCCTACTGTGGGTGACGGGACTGACACACAGGGCTTGTGTCTCCATTTAGCTGGCCTGATTTACCCGTCAGACAATGAAGACACACTGTCTGGATTCCACACACACATTCGTACGTCATCTTGGCACTGACTCACAGCTGTTAACAAGCTCATTTTGTATCTTCTGGCCACCGAGTGTCAGTCGATGATACATGTAGATCTAGACTTTAATCGCACTTCTGACTAACTGTGCCTGTCATAGTGAAAGATAAATCATCAAAAAGACAATGGAATTTGATTTTTATTACTTTCAAATTCACTACAATTCAGGGGATTTTTCATTAAAGGCATACTTCAGCGCTGGGAAGATGAATCTGTATTTAAACTGGGTCATTAATGTAGTAGAAATGTGAAATTATTTTTGAATTTGGTGCTTTTTAGACTGAGTAAAGACAGAAAATGTATTTTTGTCTCATGGGGATGAAAGACAACAATTCCCAGAATGCTTCGCTGCCCTGTGAGGTCACTCCCAAAGCCACCGCTACTGGATTACAGTGACTGAGAACAGACACTACAATTAAATACTGAACGTGTCTGTTCAATATAACGAGTCGACGCGCGAGTGTCACAGCACAAACGCTGCAGGAGTCAGATTACATTTACCGTCATGATGAATGAGCTGATGAGCTCTCGTGATGAGAGCCGAGGTAATCGCGAATACACTCGCGGCATACATTCACAGCGCAAGTTTAGTCTGGCGCGCTTTCAGTTCATGCTTTTGCAAGCTTAACTTTTATAGAAATTAATTTGAGAAGTTAAAACACTTACATTGCTCAGCATAGCTCCGTTTAAATGAGTGCCTGTAGCTGCGAGCTGAGCTGTGAGTGTGATCTCCATCCCTCATGTGCGGGTTCAAAACATGCGGAAATAGCTCCCTCTGCTGCCTCTAGTCTTCTGCCTTTGGCCAACAATTCCTCCGATGACGTAAATATCATCAATTTGTCATCGGACTAATTATTCCAGAAAAAAATGCATAAATCTTGTTTGAGGGGGATATGATGGGGGAAAGCACAATCATTTGAATATACTCCAGGGTTTCTACTGATACAAAGCCATCTGCTAATCGCTGAAGTAACCCTTTAAATTCAGCAGTGGTTGTGATGGGTTACATATATAAGTGAATAACCCTGATGATCTCTTCATCACGGCACCTGTTAGTGGGTGGGATATATTAGGCAGCAAGTGAACATTTTGTCCTCAAAGTTGATGTGTTAGAAGCAGGAAAAATGGGCAAGCGTAAGGATTTGAGCGAGTTTGACAAGGGCCAGATTGTGATGCTAGACGACTGGGTCAGAGCATCTCCAAAACTGGAGCTCTTGTGGGCTGTTCCCGGTCTGCAGTGGTCAGTATCTATCAAAAGTGCTCCAAGGAAGGAACAGTGGAGAACCGGCCACAGGGTCATGGGCGACCAAGGCTCATTGATGCACGTGAGGAGCGAAGGCTGGCCAGTGATGTCTGATCAAACAGACGAGCTACTGAAGTTCAAATTGTTCAAGAAGTTAATGCTGTTTCTGATAGAAAGGTGTCAGAATACATAGCGCATCGCAATTTGTTGCGTATGGGGCTTTATAGCTACAGACCAGTCAGGGTGCCCATGCTGACCCCTGACCCCGCCGAAAGCACCAACAGTGGCACGTGAGCATCAGAACTAGACCACGGAGCAATGGAAGAAGGTGGCCTGGTCTGAGGAATCACATTTTCTTTTACATCACGTGGATGGCCAGGTGTGTGTGTGCAACATATATATCTATATCTATAGATCTATATTATAATATAATCAAATACAATAATCTCTCTCTCTCTCTCTCTCCATCCATCCATCCATCCATCCATCTATCTAAATAAAGAGAGAGAAATATTTTTTCAGTTTCAAAGCTTTTACCATCTGAACTCCACATTAGTAATCACCACATCATGTCTGAAAACAATAAATATTATAAAACTATAATTAATGAAAACTAATCATAAAAATATTTGACTAAACTGAAATTAAATAAAAACTACAACCTAAAAAAAAGAAAACCGCAGCATGAAAACACATAAAACAACTAAATCAGAATGGAAAAACTGAAAATTAAACGACACAAACAACTATTTATTTAACATTATCTTATTACACAGATCATTTCGCTTTTTAACCGCTGCTTTTGGTTTTCAGTTTTTCCAATTATTTTCATTCATCAGTAGTTTAGTATATGCTTATTCATGCAACATGATCAAAACAAACTGCTCTGCAAATTGTTTGCATATATAAAGCTTATGTTTCATGAATTCAGCGTGTGTGTGTTTATAGGTTAGTGTGTCACAGCACTGTCTGATGCTCAGAATGAGACAGACATTAATGTGTGTCTCCGTATGCGTGTGAGATGGACACTGGTCTGAATTCAGTCCACACAATGAGGTGTGTGTAACTCGATATTAAGTAAATGATCAAGCCAAGAGTCCAGTTCACACAATGAAAAGTGTGTGTTTGCGTCCTGCTGTTGACATGTCTGAGCGAGCCAGACACCAGACAGACAGACAGACACAACTGTCAATAACACACACAGAACCTGTGCTCTGGATTTAGTTTTTGTCTGGCTTGTCAAACAAGAGCCTGTTCAAACAAACAGAACAACTTTATCAGAGACAGAGTCAGCCGGAGACAAAGCTGACCAGAGGAGCGTGTGAATCAGGTGTACAAGGGGATTTTTCACATGCAAATTCAAGAGAAACTGGACTGAAGGGTTTATTTACAACCAAAACAAATATTATCTGAAAGAGTAATCAGACCCTGCTCAACCTCGACAGACCAGAACATTCATCTTACAACACTGGCATCGTTTAAGCAAATGATGCTGCTGAGCCATAACCAACAAACACACTTTGGTTCAATCAACACTAGCTATGTTTTCATCCACTTATTTTATGTGAATTTTGGGATATTGCTTTAAAACACTGGAGGGAAACGCCAAGATGCACATAAATTTATACGCTCAATTGGGGTGGATAATTTGTTTATCCGATAAAAAAGATAAAACAATGACTGTGACATGTGACAGCGGACCAATCAAATCGCACAGCAGCTCAAATGTTGGTTTGATCGTTCTGAAATGCCTGCCAAATGAGAGCCAAAGTCGGCAATCAAAATGATTTAATTCACTTTCCTCAAACGATTGCATTCCCAAACACCAGCATTCGAATGCTATTAGCTTCCCCAATTGCATAAACGTCCTTTTTTCCCACAGATATGTTGCGCCAATTTCCCAGAAAGTGAATTTTTTTTCTTCTCAAACACATGCTTTATTTGCAAATGGTCCCATTTCGAGCATAAGTTAAAATTGCAATTTTGGGCGGAACCATAGCTATTATCACCCAGAGCCAGAGTGTGAAGTTCAACGTTTATATACACTATTGAAGGAATAATTGACCCAAAAATCAATCTTTTAGAGGAATCAGTGGATTGACTGAACATTTTGAATCTGGTAAGCAGCTTAAGATGCCTCAATATTGGTGTATCAAACCAAAGAAATCATACAATATTGTTTCTATATTCTAATAATACTGATGTGTGCAGTTTGAGGGATGGCAAACAGGAGCAGTGTGTGTTTGTGTGTGTTGAATGTGTGAGTGACCAGGACAGTGTGTGTATGTACTCACTGGCGACTCCTGATGCGAGTCCGTACAGCAACCCTCCTCCGTCTGACTGCGTCTGCAACACGTGTGTGGCGGGTGGACATTTCTCTTGTCTGATGAAGTTATACAGCAGCGTTTTCACCAGACGACTCGTCAGAGACAAACTACAGAGAGACAGACATTAAGCAAACCCACCATACTCAGAGGTAAATTCACGAAACAGTTGTGGTGTTGTGATTGTTAGCTTAAACTATTGAATGTTTGAAGTAGTGCTGTCAAACGATTAAACGCATCGATAATAAAAGTTGTTTAGATAATGTACGTGTGTGTACTGTGTATATTTATGTGTGTATATTTATGTGTATATATATATATATATATATATATATATATATACACACACACACACACACACACACATGCATGTACATATTTAAGAAAAAATATATATTTATATATAAAATTCTTACATATAAACATGTATGTGTGTGTATTCAAATATACTTACAGACAGACAGACAGACCAAAAGACAGATAGATAGACAGACAGACAGACATACCAAAAGACAGACAGACAGACAGACAGACAGACAGACAGACAGACAGACAGACAGACAGACATACCAAAAGACAGATAGATAGACAGACAGACATACCAAAAGACAGATAGACAGACAGACAGACATACCAAAAGACAGATAGATAGACAGACAGACATACCAAAAGACAGCTAGACAGACAGACAGACATACCAAAAGACAGCTAGACAGACAGACAGACAAACCAAAAGACAGATAGACAGACAGACCAAAAGACAGATAGATAGACAGACAGACAGACAGACATACCAAAAGACAGATAGATAGACAGACAGACAGACAGACAGACAAACATACCAAAAGACAGATAGATAGACAGACAGACAGACAGACCAAAAGACAGATAGACAGACAGACAGACAGATAGGCAACAGACAGACAGACAGACAGATAGACAGACAGACAGACAGACAGACAGACCAAAAGACAGATAGACAGATAGGCAACAGACAGACGGATAGATAGACAGACAGACAGACAGACAGACAGACTGAAAAACAGATAGACAGACCGAAAGACAGACAGAGACAGACAGACAGACAGACAGACAACAGACAGATAGATAGATAGACAGACAGGCGGACCAACATACAGACAGAGACAAAGACCGAAAGACAGACAGAGAGAGAACAGACAGACCAAAAGACAGATAGACAGACCAACATACAGAGACAGACAGACAGACAAACAGACAGGGAACAGACAGACCAAAAGACAGATAGACAGACAGAAAACAGACAGACAGACAGACCGAAAGACAGACAGACAGACAGACAGACAGACAGAAAGAGACAGACAGAGAACAACAGACAGACAGATGGACAGACACAGATAGACAAATAGACAGACATACAGAGAACAGACAGACTGACCAAAAGACAGATAGACAAACAGGGAAAAGACAGACAGACAGACCAAAAGACAGACAGTGAACAACAGACAGACAGACCGAAAGACAGATAGATAGACAGACAACGAATGACACAGACAGACAGACAGACAAACAGATGACTTTTGACATTTAAAACAGCCGATCATAGTTACAT
Organism: Pseudorasbora parva; assembly: GCF_024679245.1. Lineage (NCBI taxonomy): Eukaryota > Metazoa > Chordata > Actinopteri > Cypriniformes > Gobionidae > Pseudorasbora > Pseudorasbora parva. Next base: position 6,259,796 of record NC_090189.1, read on the forward strand.
GGTTATTATTAGATCCCAGGAACAGAAAAACAATTTGAAAATAAAATAATAGTGCATTTTAGAAAATTACTATCATTTTTAGTGCATTAGCATTAGGGTATCTGGGAAGATAAAGAATGTCAAGACAAAACATGAGAATTAAAGAAACATGGAAATGGCTGGAACGCCAAGAGTTTGTGGCTTCTGGAAATTGATGGTTTTTCGATGCTCATTTGCATTGTGAAGCGAGAATATGGCGCTTGTGTAGCTGGACGTCTTTGCTTTCATGCACTTGCACAGAGTACGTCTCAGTCCTGAATTCACTCGTGAGGTTTGACGAGTGTTTGTTAACGACCTCAGACATGCAAGCTCAGCTGCAGAGCTGAAGAGCTAACGAGGGAACTTTAAAAGCTCAGTATCACTGGTGCGATGCAAACGAGCCCTCCGGGTGAACTCAAGCAAAGCTCCAGACGAGAGCATCTGGCGAATTAATGAACATCCTCATTTGCATATGAAATGGCAGCGCTTGACAGTCGTCCTTCTGTTAATGCCGGTCAGGGGGCCACATTATCACACCGGGACAAACTTCATAAGAATAAAACACTGCAGTGGGCAACAACTTTTAACTTGTATTGGCTCTGGTTCTTGAGTTAAAAAGTTTATGATGCATCCCTGGAACTCTGGATCAATCAGACAAGTCTATTCAGGTGTATATCTGTGCCTTACCATTCCAGTTTTATTACCAGACTTTTATTATTATCAACCGTATAGACCCTTTTACAGCCCACGTGATCAAAGAGTTGCGCGCGCATTTTGGCAACGGAAGTGGTGTTGTTCCCTAGTGGTTCTAATGTGTGAGCAACTCCAAAAGTTTATCAAAACGGTTTGCCCGCATCAAAATGTCTGGCTGTTATGTTTTCGGTTGCACTAATCGCTATTCCACCAATGGGCTTAAGTTTTGAACCGGTGGTACCTGTGGCTGCAGGCGATTAAATGCATTGATTGGAACAAGGACATAAAAATGCTCTCATAAAAAAATTCAATAGTGGTCACATTTACTGCACTTGAAACTTAATTATTTATAATAAACCTCCCAACATTGGCTGCCACTGGTGTGTATAATGTACCCCCCACCCCCAGATTATCATATCAATAATCACAGTACTTATCAATTTCATTTGTAATGATTTTATTAATAGTTTAATAGCAAAATAACCATCTGAGAAATGTATGCAAGCAACATAGCTGCTTTCAAAGTACTATAGCATTACAAAATTTAACTTTAAACAGAAGTGTGTCGACACGAATCAATAACAACATAAAATGTAAGGAAAAGGATTAATGTATGTCTGTGTGAAGAATAAGAATAAATGTCTAAGAATAAGAATAAATATTCTGTACATGCCCACAGACAACGTATTCATAAGCATCCAGTGATTTATGTGCTTGTCTCAGGTGTACACGCTCGGTTTCTCAACTAAATACGTATATCTCCGACCACTAAGTTATATCTGGCCATCTGCTAACGTCTTCTATCCACTCCACTATAGTACACGGATCTGGTAGCCGAATACCATTTGATAAAGTCAACTTTTTAAAATAACTTTCTCGGTTTGTGTTGCTTAATCCGCTCACGTAGCTTGACATGCTGCTGATTCTCGCCACAGTTTGTTACCAAAATGCGCGTGCATACGTTGCTACGTCATCATTGTATACAAACAGTAAAAGGGTCTATAGTACACAAATGTACACTAAAAACAATGTGGTGTCAGAAATTGCAAGTAAATTTCACAAATAATTTCAGAAAGGCAAGTTCTTTCTCACCATCGTCCTTTAGTCATGTAGCCATAAATAAGCCCCTCCCTCAGAATCTCCTTGTGAAAGAGCTGATAGGACAACAGCACCAGAAGGGTGGTCACAGATTCAAACAGGATGTTGTAGGTGATGTCGCTATGGAAACAGAGACAGGATAAACATTAATACATACATCTATCTGTTAATAAGATATGTGATCTACAGTGAATTTCACCATGGTAGCGAGGGTTATACAGTTTGCGGTCAAGTTTAAATGTATTATTAGATTATTATTATTCTTTATATTAAATCATTATAGAGTATTATTGCTTTTCTAAAACATTGGAAACAGTACGATTGCAAAAGAAACAATATTTTTATTTGTGTGAATATTTTTATTTGTCAATCTTTTCTATTTGTCTGTGTCCAAATGTTGTCTTTTTTTTTTCAATTATTTATATACTTCATCTTATTTTGAAGGTCATTTCAGGAATTTTTATAAACCGTAAAAATTGTACATAAACAAATGACCAATAAATAATTATATTTGTGTGAATCTGACCAAAACATATCCAGGTCACAATTCACCCCAAAAGTCAAGAGGAAGGGGAAGGGGAAAGGAGAAAGGAAAGGAACGGAACGGAAAAACAGAAAAATTGAATGGAAGAAAGGAAATAATGCATTATATAATGCATAAGATAAAACATTGTATGAGCATTAAAATAATTTGCATTGTGATAACATTTTCAAAATAAAATGAAAATTTGTGAAATATGAACCAGACAAACCGATCATATTATCAGTCCTCAAAATAATCAAAATAGTGAAGTCCTACTGCAAATTAAACTCATTGCCCCCTCTCATTTTCAAAACACACACACACTTTCACAACATCAATAGAACAATCTCGCTCTCATTCTTTTGTCCCTTGTTTCCTTCCTCCAGATTTCTCACTTTACTTCCACTTCCCAGTGCTGTGAAGTCACTTGGCATGATTCCCTTTCACTTTCTCTCCCTCTCTCTCTCTCTCTCACACACACACACGTCCTGTTTCCATGTTTTATGGGGACTTTCCATAGGCGTAATGGATTTATTATTGTACAAACTGTACATCCTATCCCCCTACACTGCCCCTGCCCCTAAACCTACCCATCACAGGAAACATTCTGCATTTTTACTTTCTCAAAAAAAACTCCTTCTGTGTGATTTATAAGCTGTTTTCCTCATGGGGACCTAAAAATGTCCCCACAAGGACAAGGATTTCGGATATTGCCATCTTTGTGGGGATTTTGTCCCCATAACGTAGGGATTACCAGGTCTCTCTCTCTCTCTCACACACACACACACACACACACACACACACACACACACACACACACACACACACACAGTTTTTGCAATGGGAATCAACCCCACAAACTGGGCTTAAAAACACACCAAATCATACAGATAATAACATTATTACATTCCTTTAGTGCTTTGAATTGTGTAATAATTGAATTTTAATAACCAAAAACAACTCTTATGACATTTGCAATTGAAAACAAAAGTACACTACTAAAAAAGTTACAAAATAAGGGATTTCAGATCATTTCAAGGTGCAGTTGACTAGTTGAAATGTTGAAAAATAAAGAAAATCCACAGAATTCTGACGACTAGACTTAAAACAAGGTCAAATGTACTAAACTGAGATGACTACTACAAAAAAACATAACAGAGATGCGGGATGTGTGTGACGCAGATTCCATGTTGAGCTGATAATAAATATATATTTTGGTCCTTTTTTTAAAATTAAAATACTTTATAACACAGAAATGAGCAACATTTGAATTAACAGCCTTGCCTCCTTGCCATGTTTTGTAAAGTTTGAATATTGTCAATTTCCAATGACAAACATCTCAAACTAATTAATTTTTCAAGAGCATTGGAAAAACTCTCTCATTAACAATCTTATAAAAACGAATAGCAAACAACATGATTAGTGTCCTTGAGCACTATATATGGAGTTTGATCATTGAAAAATCTCTTCCATCTATGGTAAAAAGTCACAACGCACACAAACGTGGGTGTGTGTTTTTCTATCGGACGGTGATATGCAGAGTTGTGAATAACAGCCTTAAATTTCAATCAGTTCCTTCTCTCGTCTTCTGAAGTCATATGGGTTGTGTTTATGGTGCATTTATGTACCGCTCTTTTTCACTGTATGTTTTCATTGTATGAAAAAATCAGCTAAAGACAGTGGTAAACATTATCGTTTGTGTTACTGGGCTTAAAAACACGCCAAATCATACTGATAATAACATTATTACATTACTTTAGTGCTTTGAATTGTGTAATAATTGAATTTTAATAACCAAAAACAACTCTTATGACATTTGCAATTGAAAACAAAAGTACACTACAAAAAAAGTTACAAAATAAGGGATTTTAGATCATTTCAAGGTGCAGTTGACTAGTTGAAATGTTGAAAAATAAAGAAAATCCACAGAATTCTGACGAATTCTGACGTTTGTGTTACACAGAAAAAAAAAGTGTGCTCTATGGGCTTGGAACGACGTAAATGATTTTGAGTGAACTATTTTTCATCACCTGATGTTTGTGTCTCTATTTTATTTCTTGTTTTGATCTGTGAGGTAATGTGAGCTACAATTCACAATATCCTTCACAACAGCGTGATAAGAATCCTGTCTCCGGCTCCAGAACCAGCGAGTCGGGGATCTGAATGTGACCCGCGCCTGACTTCTCTTGGTCAGCACGTAGCAAGGAAACGAGACAAATGGCAACAAAAACAGAGCCGGGACAACAACAGCAGACTGGACTCGGTTACAATACAACAACTACGCAATCCACTTACATATGTGAGCCAGCAAAAATAACAGGCTTTATTTTCAAACCTGCATAACACTTTCAGTCGTGTTTACAGGACTCATTTTCTCGGTCTTCTCATTCACAAACTCTTTAAATGAGTTATTACTGTCATTTCACATTGGAAACCGCTTTCAGTCTTTTGCAAGAGACAAAGATGTTCGATAAATAATCATATTTGCATGACTCTCATGAAAACATCAAGGTTACATTTCATCCTAAAATTCAAATGATTATACATCATTAATAAATAAAATATCTTGCATTGTGAGGCAATTTTCAGAATGATGAAATATGACCCAGACAAACTGTTCCCATTGACATTCATCAAATTATATATATATATATATATATATATATATATATATATATATATATATATATATATATTAGGGCCGGGACTCGATTAAAAAAATTAATCTAATTAATTAGAGGCTTTGTAATTAATTAATCGAAATTAATCGCATTTTAATCGCATATAAATATTTGACCTGAGAACAGTGAGAAGTAATTTTTCACATGTATTTTTAGTATACCATTGAATAATGATTGAACACATAAGCTTAATCAACAAAATATTGTTTATTTATTTCAGTCCAGCAGACCAGCGCAATGTTTGCCATTAAGTTTAGCAAAAGCATATCTGTGATATTTGAGGCTCGATGTGCTGCGGTGATACGCAATTTCCTTGTTGTATAGCTTGCACACAACCATGCTCTTGACGACGCTTCCATTCTTTCGTTTTTTAAAACAAAATTTCCCATCCACGGGGCCGAGCAAAGCGGTCTCATCAGCTTCTTCTTTCATGTTCACTCATGCCCTGCGTCTCAATCAGCTCCCTAGTTCCCTAGTCAGGGCACTGATCAAGACATAAGTCAATGGGCTGACTCCCTGATCAGTGCCCTGACTACTGAACTAGGGAGCTGATTGAGACGCACCCATGTTGTTGTCGTGACTCCGGAGCGCTAGTTGGTGTTCCAGTATAATCGGTCCGTCGAAACTGATTTATTGAAAAACGTTCCGCGGTGCAAAAATAAATGCGGTTAATTTTTTTAATATTTTTGCGTAATTAATTAACGCGTTAAAGTCACGTAATTAATTAATCTTAATTAACGCGTTAAAGTCCCGGCCCTAATATATATATATATATATATATATATATATATATATATATATATATATATATATATATATATATATATATATATATATATATATATATATATATATATATATATATATATATATATATATATAAAAATTACTGCACGTCCAGAGGTCAGCTTTCAATCTTTTCTCATCTGCAAACTTGGGTCTCTTCATTCATTAAGATCGCCTGTGTGTGAATGTTGTCTGACACGGCTGATCATTTCTTTTCATGATTTAATAATTTAGCTATTTTGAAGGTACTTTTGTTGAAAGAAACGGTGTAGAGATGGAGTACGAGATCAGGATATAACCTTTGTGTGCTTCTATGATTTGGAGCGAGTGCAATGTCAGCTAGTCCAAAACTCTGACTTGATGACTGATTTAAAGTTAGTTTACACAAAAATGAAAATTAGCCCATGATTTACTCACCTTCAAGTCATCTTAGATGTATATGACTTTCTTCTTTCAGACGAACACAATCTGAGTTATATTAAAAATGTCCTGGCTCTTCCAAGCTTTATAATGGCAGGGGTCATTTTTGAAGTCCATAAAAGTGCATCTATCCATCTTATAACTGCTCCACACGGCTCTGGGAGTTAATAAAGGCCTTCTGAAGCGAAGTGCCGCGTTTGTGTAAGAAAGATATCCATATTTAAAACTTTGTAGACTAAAATAACTAGCCTCTGGCATTCAGCGGTACGCAAGTTAACTTAGAATAATGTGCACTGATGAATCATGATGTCCTATTCTGCTTTTTTCCCATATTCAACTTTTTTTTAGTGTCAAGGACACTTTTCATGATTTTGGTGCTGATAAAACAATTTTTTTTACATATTGTCGCTGTCGGGCGGAAACCTCATATTGGTAGTTGGTATTGTTGCTATGGTCAGACACTTGCATGTGTCATTATAATATGAACATTTTATGAAAATTAGGCTCGAATAGAGTTACACGTTTTTTGACCAGTGAATGACAAATATTGTGTCTGTCCCTGGAACAGCTAGCCTAGAAATCTAGACGCACCCTAGCGGCAGCAAATCTAATCTGCCCGCGAGTGCCGTCTAGCAACTCTCAATACCCTTCTGAGCTGTAAACGCTAAACTCTTCCCAGGTCAATCACATCGTGTATAGAGTCGGTGGGCGGGGCCATAATGACAACGGCCGAGTTGCATTTGCGTGCTTCTAGTAAACACAGAAACTGGCGAACGGCGGTCTTTCGAATCAGCTTTGACCGCGACTCTGGAAGACTTGGAGTTAAGCTTTTCTCTGAGAAAAGAACAAAGAACGGCACTGAAGTCATTCTTAAAAAGGGAAGATGTGTTCGGAGTTTAGCCGACCGGATACGAATGTTTAATCAATCAACAAGCTCTGCTTCACCTTCGTTGCTCTGGTTGGTTGTAGCGCTATCCTATCGCGTGCAGAGGAAGTTTGAAAGACAACCGTTTGTCCGCCCCTCGGATTGAGCTGTCAATGGAGAGTTTCCAGACCAAACATCTTAATGTGGGTCTGACTTGTCAGGCTATGGAACAGCTGCATCTGAGGCAATAAGTGCATTGCATTCAATTTTTATCAACTTATAGGTTATAGAATTTATTGCAGCAAACATTCCCCATTTTAATAATGCATGCCCAAGAATAAAACAAAACTCGCAAATATGGAGGGACTGCACAAAGCGGTTGACCAATCACAAGACACTGGTCCAGCCAACCACTCAGAGCCCATTTACAGAAGGAGAGGCTTCATAGAGACACGTACTAAAATCGTTAATACTGACAGACTGGGAAGAGAGGAGCTGCAACAATGACAAAATATGAGAAACAATGTGCTTTTTGAACATTCAAGCATGGAAACCTATACTAGTAGAGCCCAAAAACAAATAGGTCTCCTTTAAAGATCCCAAATGTGCTTGGTTTAATAAAGTAAATAGGGCATTTTAAGTGAGACAGTGAACAGTGAGATACACTCTCACACACCCATCATCATGATCGCCGTAAGATGGTTCTCATTATAGACTGGGTGGAAGACAAGGACACTCTAGAACATGACGAACAGATTTACATTTAGAGCGGGTAAATCTATCCGTCTACTGAATACATAAAAACACACACAAACACTGGAAACATACAGGAGGAAAGCTGAATAATGCAGTGCCAGTGTGGTTATCGGTGTATAGACTCTCTACAATGATTTACAGATGTGTGTGTGAAGGGCGTCACTCAATAAATCATGATTTCATGCATGAAGGTGTCCTCCACTGAGGTGTGTAAATGACAGCGGGTCACACAGAGGTCTGATGAGACACACTCGTTGAAAAACATGTAAAGGGAGTGTGTAAAAACACAGGAGCAAAATGTCACGTTTTTAAGTAGCTATGTCAAGTTAAAAGTAGTTCAACGCTAACATGCTACCCTTGCTAAAGGACTGATGATTGTTTTCATCAACGAATTGATTTAACAAACGAACTGAATAACAATACCATTGTTTTCTGTAGAGTTGCTTATAGCTGAATTTGTCTTATATTTGATCAAGTTTGCATAATTGATTCTGTTTATTACTGTGAAACTGCTTGGAAAAAATTTGTATTGTTTAAAGCGCTACATAAATAAAGGTCAGGTAGCGTGATTAATTGTGATAATATGTTTGACAGCATTGACAGTCCTACTTTCTAAATTATTGAACTTCATGAAAAGATATTTGTGTGTATAAATAATGCCAGTGACACCTCATTGTTTGAGTCAGAGTTGACCTTCACACGCTGCATGTGAGAGACCCGTCATATATCACGACAATAACACACACACACACAACTCCCTCTCACGCTGAGACATACTTTATCACTTATATATGCAAGACAGAGAAATCCAGAACAAAACAAACACACACAGTTCTTCATCGGTACTCACAGAAGCGGCACTTCAACAATGAGATGCACCAGATTACAGACCAGCTCCTCCAGAAGATCCTCACAGATGGAGTCTATTAACACACACACACACAACGGTTAGGTCAGAGATGGGAACGCTGACACATCAGAAACGTAAATATAGTGTGTGAAAAGTTTCTTTAGATCATTGTATTGTATGACTGATGCTCATTCTGATTGGTCAGAGATGACATTATGCTCATTTGGCTGAGGGTTATGACACATCAAACTGAGAAGCTGCCAGGCTGGACAGACAGACCCAAATACCATAAATGCTCTAGTGCTAAAAAAGCGCTTTTATTTTGCCTTTTGGCCATTATAATTGATAAGTACGCTGGCGAGAGGACAGGAAATGTGCAGGAAAAGAAGGGGAACAGGATCAGGAAATGACCCGAGCCAGTCTCAAACTATCATGACACACATGAGCTTCACAGCTAAATGTGTCTTGCTCTGATGCTGGAAAAAGACCTTCAAAACCGTCAAATATGGGAAATGTGTGTTGTGGTAATAAGCAAAAACTATTAAAACGTTGTTTGTTTAAATAAAGAAATAAAATATAAATATTAGATTAAAAAGGTCAACTGAACTAAAATGAGAAATGTCTTGGAAATTAACTAAAATGAGTTTAAGCACTAAAACTAATTAATTAATTATTCAAAATGTTCATAAAAACTGTAATTGTATATAAATAATATTAAAATAACACTGTGTGTGTGTTTTATAATGGACTTCAGATATTTTAGTGCTAGTGCTAGTCTGGAGTAATTATAATTAGCTTAATCTAAAAGCAGATTAATATATTCCGCCATACATTATGGACACGGTCTCTTTAAAATGGCGTGTGTGTGTGTGTGTGTGTGTGTGTGTGAGAGAGAGAGAGAGAGAGAGAGAGATACCGTAGGTACCCGGCACCCTCTCCTGGTAGGAGAACTGTAAGTGCAGCTCTTCTTCGCTCATCTCCCTGATGAAGACCTTCAGCAAACAGCGCACCAGAAACAAAGCATTATGGGCCTGCCAGATGAATAACTGACTAGAGAGAGAGAGAAAGAGAGAGAGTCATAGATAATTATTCACCTACAGCAGCCTGTGAACTGTGGCTTGACCCTGTCAGTGGTTTTGGATCATCCTTGCCTAAACCAACACACACACACACACACACACACACACACACACACACACACACACACACACACACACACACACACACACACACACACACACACACACACACGCTGTCAGGCGGCTGTAGTGGTTACTATGTCATTACACTGAGAAACAGCTCACATATGCAGCTCACATCAGCTGACCCTGGATCAAATGTGTGACTGAGGGTTTGATCTCTGCATAGTTCAGATCAGAGCACATCATAAATATTCTCTCAGAGGATCACAGTGACAGTTCACATGCACGCGCTGTAGGAGCGCTGGGTCACTCCCTGCTTGGGATTTATGCTACAGTAACACTTTGAGCACAAACATCAGCTCTTGTGGTGGTGTGTGTGTGTGAGTGTGTGTGTATGAGTGTGTGTGAGTGTGTGTAAGTGTGTGTGTGTGTGTGTGAGTATATATATGATGCTGTGGCCTGCACCGCTGTTATTCCCATGGGAAAAAACATCACAAAAAGAATCATCAAAAACATCTGTTACGGTAGCGTCCTAAGTGATTAGTTAAAGTGTCCTAAATGTCGTGGAAAAGCCTGTGTGGGAAAATACATTTAATATCTTTTAATTTATAGACAAAAAATATTTTTTAAAAAAACCTGTTATACTATACTAGAGGTGTGAATCTTTACTTGCCTCATGATTCGATTACAATTCAGAATAATGATTCGATTATAAAACGACTCGATCTGATTATATAACGATCCGATCCGATTATGAAACGATTAGATCCGATTCAATTCGAATTTGATCCAATTATAAAACGATTCAATCCAATTATGAAACGATTCAATCCGATTATAAAACGATTCGATCTGATTATAAAAGGATTCAATCAGATTATAAAACGATTCAATCCGATTATGAAACGATTCAATGCGATTATGAAACGATTCAATGCGATTATGAAACGATTCAATCCGATTATGAAACGATTCGATCCGATAGTGAAACGATTCAATCCGATTGTGAAACGATTCAATGTGATTATGAAATGATTCAATCCGATTATGAAACGATTCAATCTGATTATAAAGATTCAATGCGATTATGAAATGATTCAATCCGATTATAAAACGATTCAATCCGATTATGAAACGATTCAATGCGATTATGAAATTATTCAATCCGATTATGAAACGATTCAATCCGATTGTGAAATGATTCAATCCGATTGTGAAACAATTCAATGCGATTATGAAATGATTCAATCCGATTATGAAACGATTCAATCTGATTATAAAGATTCAATGCGATTATGAAATGATTCAATCTGATTATGAAATGATTCAATCCGATTATAAAACGATTCGATCTGATTATAAAACGATTCAATCCGATTATAAAACGATTCAATGCGATTATGAAACGATTCAATCTGATTATAAAACAATTCGATCTGATTATAAAACAATTCGATCTGATTATATAAAACGTTTCGGTCTCATTATAAAAAGATTCAATCTGTACAACAAATACAATATAAGAAAAATTAAAATAACATTTTCAACAGGTATTCTAAAATAATAATAATACATTAAAAAAAGAAATACAGAAATTAAATATTTAAATGTAAAAATAATCACTGCATAGTCTTTAGTTATTAATTACAAATAAATGGATTATTATTAAAGCTACAGAAGTGATTCAGTCAAGAGTAGCGAGAGATTCCTTCTTTTCTTTTGATGTTTGATTAACAATAAGGACACGGTACATTTTTTTGTAGAGCCACAAGGAATTATTTATTTGAATGATTTATTTTTATTTTTTGAACAATCACTTTCTGTAGATTTCTGTTAAATGAAGGGTTTGATGTTTGAAAAACTATAATAAAAATGATATTACAAAAAGATTGACACAGACAGCAGCATATTTATGACCTAATGCATGGATCCAATATAAAGTTACTCAGCATTAGATTTTACGTTTACTTCAGGCATAACTGACTGTTCGTGTGAATGCATGCAAAGACAGATATTTTTTAGTGTTGTCAAAAGTACCGACCGATAGCAAGTCGGTACTGAAATTTTAAAAACGTGCCGATTTGAGCACTGTTGGGCTGTAATCTTAAACACCTCTGACTGGCCATCGTGCTCACGCGCTCATTGGATGTGCCTGTGATTGGCAACAATGATACATGTCCGTTTTCATGCAATGGGTTTTGGATACTGTGTGTCTTCATATTATTCACTGTTCATGAATATTTAAAGCTACATACAACTCTTACATGCACACATTAGTGAAGACACATCTCACTTACTCTTGGCATTCTGTGGATATCTTCAGTTCTTTGGTTCTGCTGAGAAAGACTCTCACCAACGCCCCGAAGTTCCCGGACCTGGGGTTGTTCTGAACTATAACGGGCCGAGACAGATGATCAAAAACACAAAACATCATTCCTTTGCCATCTGTAGGTTGTTTATGATAAGTGCTACCCAACCAGATCAACAGAATGCATTAAGGATCCTTATGATTTAGTGGTAAAAAACGAGTCAATAAACACAATAAATTACATACAGTACATGATAAAAGCAGAGTTGACTTGGGATCGGTAATCATTTGAATGGAGTGGCTGCGCACACAGACCCAAATTACAGAGCTTTATTTCACAGTACAGTGGGTTTGAAATCAGTGTGTGTCTCTTTGTACAGATGGCTGTAATGAAATGGCAGTAAACTACTCATACAAACACACATACTCAGCGTCTTAGCCAGCGGGATGACAGCCTCCTCCAGGAGTTTGGCATCAGCACTGCAAATACAGAGAGAGGTCATCGTCATATGAGAGAAATATCAAGCCTGTGTTTTACAATGAATTGGCATATCATGACATGTTGCAGTAAAATCTTAAAGGGAAAGCAATGATAAAGGAAAATAAATAATGAATACTATTGACAAATAGACATTTAACTAAACAAAACAGGTTTTATAACTGTAGACAGCATGCATGGTAAATGTAGGGCAGAGATACATTTTACATTGTTGGTCATTAAAAGCAGGAAAGTAAAAATACTGTTCACTTACTGCAATGAATAAGTAAATACTGCAATGAACTGAATAAAAGTTCAACAGATTAGGTCTAACATGGCTGGAAACAGCCGAGAAGTTCAAGATGTCAGAAATGACCCTTTTAATAAGATCCAGACATTTAAAATGACTGAGGGTCTGTCTCAATCGGGCACTGATCAGGGAGTCTGCCATTTTAAGGGTGTCTCAGGGTGCGTTCATACTTGTAGTTCGTTTAGTTTGGTTCGTTTGGTCCGGACCAAAAAACAAAAACAAAACACATAGTCCTGGTCCGCTTAGTGTTCACACTGGTATTTTTAACAGCGAACCTAAAGTTACCGAACCAAAGGCTCAGGGAGACTGTCACAACCTGATTGGTCGGCTTATATGATGTAGGAGCTTGCTTGCGAACATTCAAACCAATGCTGTGCTGGATTAAACCCCATCATTTTAAGCTTGTACACATGGCATTATTTTTACCCGCTGAGAACTCATGAAGAGCTCATAAAATGTTCAAAACATTCAAAACAGCAGCAGTATTTCATCCGTTGTGCAGAAAAGAGACGGGCGTCTCTTATGCAAAAGTCCTGTCGTCTGTACAGTCTGCTAATAATGGGCAACACAGGTCCTTTAATGAGAAGAACCAGGTTTGCTTTTTGTGCGTTTTTCTAGCATTTTCGAAACATGCTCGTCGGACCAAGTATTGATGAGGTACTTCCTCATTGCTCCACGTTTGCCCTCTAACGTTAAAGTTATTCATTTTGGATACACCAATCTTTCCGCGTCGTCAAATCAGCTGACTATGCTTCGCATCTTCGTCTTTGGTCCGTGTTGCGTTCATATATCAATCGAACCGCACCAGAGTTCGTTTGGAAGCGGACCGAGACCCGTCTTTTTAGCGTTCTCAGTCCGCTTGTTTGGTGGGGGAATGCAGGGTTCAGATGGCAGCGTTCACATATCTTCAAATGAACCCCACTAACCGAGCAACCGCACCAGGGTTCGTTTTAATCGAACCAAACATGAAAAGTGAACGCACCCTCAATCTCATAATCCTTCCAGCGCACGGAAACGTTCGCTCCCTGAAAATTCCCACAATTCACAGCAAAAACTCAGGGTACAATGATGCTCACTGATGCTGAATCCGAAATCGCTCCTAAACCATCATTCACTATTCCCCATGTTATCCACGAATATAATTCACTTGAAAAAATGAATGAAAACAAGGGAGTGAATTTAGGCAGCCTTTAAGAGTACATCGGCTGTACACTCATTATTGCCGTACATCATGGGATTGAATGAGTGCACTCAAAAAACATCCACTATGGTTTCGGACACCACTAAAATGGCTGTCCTTTCAAATAATGCCCTAAATCACTATATTAATGGACTAATGTATGGAATAGGGAAAAGTAAATGAGGGCATAGGGGGAGATTTCACTAGTTTTCATACTACAACAACATTACATGTGAAAAACTTGGGATTTGTGTCTTATGACATGAAACATAAAACTGCACTCTGTTCAAGTATTTGAGTAAACACTGTGTAATGCAGAACAACATGTCTATCACAATGAACATGAACCTTTCTACAAAAGAAAGATAAGCTGAGATAGCATTTGACACTCTCTGGCTCCCTCTGGTGTCCGTCCCTCAAATAACCTCCAAAGCAAAAGATGAACTACCACACATCCACCTGAGCATGACGCACGCAACTAAACACACACATATCTTCAGACAGAAACCAGTAATAGTGCAATCAGACACTGTAAATTAGCGGTTAACTACAACAGGAAAACAATGAATATATAATGGGGTAGGCATAGGGAGTATAACAGGTTTAGAAAACAACTTCTACAGATATGTGTATGTGTGTAAGTGTGTGTTCTAAGTATATGAAAGGTGTGAACATGAACTTTTGTACAATTTTTATTTTATTTATTTTTTTGGCAAGTGTAAATCTTATTACTCATGTATGTTTATATATTGTATCTTAACATCAGCCAGCCCAGGGACTACGGGTGAAAATTAGCTCTCGAGCTAAAACCCGGTAAAACCCGGGACCCGCATCTCTCCCTTTGAGGTTAATGTTTAGTGTACGCTGTCCCTGTTTCTTAAAATTTTTTTTTTTTTTAAATTTACAAATACTCAGTCGTCACTCGTCATCAACCACATTAACTTTCAAAATAAACACGGCAGACACGTCAACACAAGTGCAGCTTTGCTTCTGTTTTGTTAAAGAAATTTTAAGTGCCCTGGGAGTTTGTTTGTGCTGGTCTAAAGTGGTTATATAAAGGTGCAACATCGTTCTTGCTCTTTTTAAAGATCCGAATTTGATCAATTGAAAAATAGACTGCTTCTCAACCAGGGGGCCTCAGCAAATTTACAACAGGATGACTTTAAATTGTATTATTATTAATAATATATTTAAACAATCTAACTTAATACCTAACATAAAATGTTATCCTAAAGTGCACTGTGGGATTGAATGAGTGCACTCAATAACGTCCACTATGGTTTCGGACACCACTACAAATGGCTATCCCTTCGAATAATGCCCTATTTAAGGGTATGGGGGTGATTTCGGACACAGTCTAGGGGTTTGTCTCAATCAGCTCCCTAGCTCCCGAGGTCATGAATCCGAAAATCATGTACACAAATTTGGGCACTGGTAAGGACAGTAAAGGATGTTGGCTTCCTACTCATTACACTTCGGGGCGATGATGACTATTTCCGGTGACGAGACAACAGCCTCATTGAACAACATCTCTACTGGTATTTATGAACAACAGAAAAAGATGTACGAAAATGTAAATTAAAAACATTTCTTTATTTTTTTAAATAAATATTTCATATTCCTTCAGTTGTTGTTGCTTATGTTGATGTTTTTTTAACGAAAATGAACTGTAGTTAATTTACCTATGCCAACGGTACCAGTTTTTCTTAAAAGAACACGCCGACCTTTTGGGACTTTAGCTTAAGGCGGGCGTACACGGTGCGATTTTTGCTGTCGTACTAACACGCAGACAATTATTTTCTCCCGGGGGAAATCACATGGACATCGTGGAAGATCGTATGGTCATGGCTCGCACCATGTGAGAGGAAATGCGAAACGAGCAGAGCACGTTAGGAGCACCTTACGACCTTACGATAATTTTTAAGCCTGTTTAAAAATTCGGGGAGTCGGCCCGATTTTCACCACCGTATCGCTGTCCCCTATTGCCAAAGCAAAAGCATGCACAACCACGTCACATAGGCTCGATATATGAGTATTATTATGCTCAGGCACGTGCAGAGGGGCGGGGCGGAGGGTGCTTGAGCACCTGCCTCTTTGCCCCTTGTGCACAAAGTGCCCTTTTTGTCAAGGCAAAAAAAAAAAAAATGTTATATTTATATATAAATATATTCAAAGGCCCTTTTGTGAAGGCCTGCCCAATCTAACTATTAGTCAATTACTAAACAATAAAATGAATCACATGATGATGACCTTTCACTCGATGACCTCATCTCACGCCGCTCGCGCGCGCCAGTGGAGAGTGGACTGAGAAGCGGATTCTTCAATACAGCGGTAACGTTAAGTGTTGTTCTCAGCGAAGTGTTTGTTTAGTTAGTTATTATTTGTTATTATTTTACAAGAACGACGTGGAGAGAGCATGGAGCTGTTGGTTATATTGATGTTTCCTGTATGTGTAGCTGGTAGAAGTAACGTTAATGTTAGTTTTCTGTTTGAGGGAGAAAAGTTTCAAGGGCGTAGAGTTACACAGTCTTGTCTTTGTTATTTTACTAAAAACTATTTATACTTTAACCTATTATTTTTATTCTAGTATTTATTTAAAAAAACACTGGTAAAGGCTTGTACTGATTTTTCATTAGCCTATATCTGTTTTTTTATTACCATTAAAAATATAACGTTAACGTTATATAAATTCAGAACAGGTTTCAATCATGTTCATGTAAATAATGTTCATCACAGAGAAAAGTGTAGCTTTAATGATAATTCATCTGTATTTAATTTATTTGTGCAGTTCAGAAAGGTGTCACTATTACGTTTTCTGTCTAAAAGGCCACCGGTAAATATAACATTTATTATAATGGGTTTCTATAAAGATTGTTTTAAGTTCACTTAAATTAAGTGTTTTTTTAAAGCCTAATAAATATTGAAATTGGTAGCTTTCATTTATACTGTAATGCAATGTCATAATGTTTCATAGAGACATTAGTATCCGTGATACTGGCCTTCATTCATAAAAAGATGCCAATACAACACATATTTACAATATGTTGTCTTTAAATTGTTTCTACATTAATTTGGAGAGTTACTGAAATGATTGCAATATCAAAATATTAAAAAAATGCCCATGTTTTTAAATCGTGAATTATCTTGATTAATTACAGAAAAAAATGTGATTAATAAGTGAATTTGTTTAAATCGATTCCCAGCACTAATTTTAATATGAAAAAAACATGTTTTTCTATAACAGTAGTGTTTACAACAGCAAAATCACTATAGCCTCCAAACTCAATAATATATCTCTGGAAATAATACTTTAAAAAGTATTCTTAAAAATATCGATGTCAATATAAAATGAACCTGACCTAACATCAAAGTGCAGAGTACATGAGATATGGCCCTAGTAGATTTCAGGAAAAGGTATGAAAATACCAAGGTTATGAATAGGAAGGAGTTTTTATGCATGTTTATGACAACTGTAATTAAGTGTCATTCGCTCAATTATGTCATTTTTAATGCAAAGATGACATTATGTGAGATGTGTTTGTTATGACAACTTTAAATTTTAAAATTTGTCACTATCGACTAACAAGACATCTCACATAGTCATCTTTGCATTAAAAATGACATAATTGAGCGAACGACACTTAAATGACAGTTGTCATATACATGCATAAAAACTCCTTCCTATTCATGACGTGTCATGTCATGATTATGAATGTGTCATGTCAGTCTGATGCACACCCCTTCAAGTAAAGTGTTAGCGCTTGTTTTAATGTCTATAGTCTCAGATATACTCCAGCAGTAACAGCAGCAACAACAACAGCAAAGGCAGCAAACCCACTAAAGGATTTATTTAGGAATTTAAGATTAAAAGATTTTACCAGAAAAGGTTTTAGAAGTTAATGTTAAAAAACTTGTATAACATTGCTGTTTTTTTTTTGTTGCTTGGTTTTTATTTTTATTGCACAAATGAAACTCTTGTATATTTGTAATTCAGTTTTTGCCATGAAAATAGCCAGATACTGACATGACGTTAAATAAAACTATTCAGTACTGTGCGTAACGGGCCACGTTGATTTTGAATAATGACCATGTCCTACCTACACAGTTTACTATAACAGCTGTTCTTTACTATTCTGTATAACAGAATCATAAGTATAACAGTTTCTAATCCCAGAGTTATTAATAGGTGGAAAGATTTTTTTATTTTTTTTACTTTTAAAATATTTTTTTTAACTTTTGATCTTTTAAAGCAGCACTAGGTAACTTTTCTACCTTCATAATATATTTTTTAAGACTCTTATGATGATAAATCGACTTACAATAGGTTGAATGACACGTCTGCCATAGCCTGATGGGGTCTGTATTGTTTTTAATCGTACTTTTAAACTTCGGGTTTCGGGTAGTAACCCGAGAACAAAAAGAACTACAAAATTCGACTGCTTTACGGCATATACGTCACTTCCACCAACACCCACACTTCCTTACATTCGGACGTGCGAGCCCAACTTTGTTCGTCGGATAATATAGTCATGTCCGAAGCAGCAGAGACAAATAAGAAAGAAAAGGTTTGTCATGCTTGTTACGGTGAGCTACCACTCAAACATTGAACTGAAGTATCATATAGATTCTGTAAAACGGTAACCAATAGACTACTATAATGACGCTGGCTTGTAAACGTGAGCATCGTGATTATTTGGCGTTTGAAAAAAATAAAACCCATGAAATTATATTCATATGACATGCTGAAACATAAGCCACTGACTGTAACGTTACCTGGGATGAAGACATTTCACACGCGACGCCAGAAGAACTCCTCCTGCAGTGTTCAGGGGAACTGTTAGTGCTGCACCGACCCACGGGACGCTTTTATGAAGTTATTTGGCCCCGCCCCGCACCACTGTATATATTTTTACAACCCGCCGCGCACCCGCGACCATTAAATAGACATACGGGGTCCGCGGGTTATGAGACGACCCGCGCATTACTAGTTCAGGGTTATCAGGGTTGTCATGTCAACAAATGCACGCGCGATGGCATCCCCTGGTGTAGGATGACAGATCTTACGACAGTAGTTGAGGACATTATTTTTTCGAAACTGTAGGGGGACCCCGAGAGCAAAAGTAGCCAAGTGCGGCTTTAAAGGTTTCTTATCAAAACTGCATCACAGCATTTGCTGCCATATCAATACAGAAACATCTGTATTGAAACGCGTATCAGAAAGGAATGTGTGACAATATATTGCTGTATTGATATTTTGAGCTCAGCCCGATTAAAAGCCTTGTTCCATGTGCCCCTTTTATACTTTGAGCACCTGCCCCTCCAACGGTCTCTGCACGGCCCTGATTATGCTATAGCTCAGTGGTTGCAACCATACAGCGTACACACACAGACACACACACAAACTCTCTCTGTCACGTACACCTTCTCTCTCCCTCTGGTTGTTTCGGTTAAAAGAAATGGCTACTGTTCTCTGCTTTTCAACAAATCATTTGCACTCATTTTTTCTTTATTTTTTTGTATCTGAAGCTATCAGTAACATTGAAAGCTCTGGTCTCTGTGTTTAACGCGAAAGCTTGTGTGATTGCCGCCGGCTCGCCGTGCAGAGGTTGTGTCGTGTACCAGCTGATTTGATGCGATTACCAAATTAACTGACACGTAGCATCTGCAATATCTTACGACCTCCCGAGTGTCCGAATTTGCACAGTGTACACCCACCTTTATTCACCGTATCCCCCAGAGTTAGACAAGTCCACACACACCACTCTCATCTCCGTGTGTGCCGTTACTCTATCTGACGCACCCACTGCTAGCATAACTTAGCCTACTGACAAAACAACGCCAACATTTTACTATTTACATGTTGTGATGTGTATAGTCACAGGATGTACAAAAAAACAAGGTCAGACACCCATCTTCTAACCGTTTTGCTCGCAGCACCTGAGTCACCAGTCGCATTCGCTACCAGCTAACTAGTCATGTTGGTTTTATTGGCGGAAGTAACAATGGTGCTTCTCAGGTGCTGTGAGCAAATCACTCCGCAGAAGTAGCAGTGCTTGAGACAAAGTTATGGCACGCACAGAGATGAGAAAAATACGTATGTATATGGACTTCTCTAACTTCGGGGGACACTTTTTGGATATGTCCCAAAAAGTCGCCGTGTTCCTTTAATCTGTTATAGTTAATTATGAATCATTATAGTTATAGTTCTGGTAATACTATATAGGAAACCTTTGAATATTGTATTGGATATTAGGGGACCTTTTTTCTCTCAAAAAGTTTGAAAACCACAATACAAAACCTCTCAGTCCACATACACTTTATTTATTTAAGTAGCCCTAATAGTTGCCAAAGAGCGAAAGCATTATGCACTCGTATGAAATTTTAACTCGCATATTATCAAAAATGTATCGCATTTGCAACCATTTTGTTCTCAGTCTAGAGTGCCGAGAGTGAGTGTTGCCATCTTCACCACCCTGGGGGGTATTCCAGAAAGCAGGTTATGTGACATACCCGGGTATGTTTAAGGGTAAGTAAGCGGATAATCTCAACTTTCAGAACATAACCTGCCCCGGAGCAGCTCATGATCCAGGGTTAGTTTGCTTAAGAGGTATTCAGCACTATTATAACAAGGTAATGTTTAAAGCAACACTTGTATAACTTTTTTTGTTTACTCTTAGCTAAAAACACTTAGTTCTTTCAAAAATATATGTGCTCATTAATGTATATTTACTTCTTTCAAGTAATAAATATTCTCGTAAGTTTATAATATGCCATTGAAAATACATACGGGTGAGGGGGTTTGAATGCGGGTGAGGGGGTTCAAATAGGTGGTGACGTGCAATAAACATGTAAATCGCCATTAAACAAAAGAAGAAGAGGAAGTAGAATGGCACGCTTTTTCTTAACGTCTGTTTCTATGGTGAATCATCGTTTCGTCGCTCTGTTGAGAATGTCTTGTGTGTTAACCGGGAACAATTTTTGACGTTTGCGTGTTTGGAACAAGCATACCTCGAGTAAGCAATGTTTGGATTAATCAACCGAGAGTTCAAACTATACGTGACGGTTAGAGGTTGAATACCCGACCCGAGTCCGACGGGTCGGGCCGGGTTCGGACAGATATCTAGAAATGACGTTCGGGTTCAGGTCGGGCTCGGTCACGTCAGCGAGATAAGGCATTAAACCTTTTAAATTTAAAACTGCTTATTATGCAAGTAGCCAATGGGACTGTTTAACTTGATGCAATGGTTTGTTTTTGTGATTAAAATAAATGTAAAATATTACCCTAACATCCGTCTTCCTGCATGCGGAAATTTGTTTATGTCGCCGTGACAACAACGCGCAACACATGCGTGCATATTGCCCGCGGTATCCTTGTCATTCCAGTGAGCGCAACTTCAGCGCTGCTGGCAGCAGGACAGCCTTGAAGCCATCCACAGTTGATGCAATCCTTTTTCTGCATAAAACCTTGATTAGCCTAAACTTTGATGGATAGATTATGTAAATAGATCCCATGTTGCAGTTTAGGAACCATACAGTTTGAGAAAATTGGTAAGATGATGACATTCATTTCGATAAGCATTTCAATTGTGTTACGTTAATGTTTTGTTCTGTTAGCTTGGGGCATTTTTAGCAGACCTTCATTTCAGTTGGCTATTTGATTGGGCTCTGTGTAACGTTTGATGCCCCATGCGCGTGCTGATGCGCTTGTCTGTAATAATTTCAGAATGCCTTCCTACAGTTGCTTAATAAAAGCGGGCTTTCCACACAAACAAACGTACGTGTTATTAGTATATGTGGGAAAAAAATAGATTTTAACTGTCGTGCTCAGACATACATATTTAAATGCCTGTCGTGCTCGGTTACTGCTCTGTCGGACGCGGGACGGGCTAGGACAGAAAAATGCGGCCCTATCCGCACTCTAGTGACGGTAAGTTAACCTTGCTTTCTGGAATACCCCCCTGGTTTACAAACCACAGATATTTTTGTCTAATTTCAGGTGGTTGACGCAACACACAAATTACCTTTTATGGATTCAAAGCGGTGATTTTCGCTGAACGATAACAAGTTTGCATCCCTGAATGAATGTGAGTGTATGGGGCATCAGTGATGGAGGTCAGAGGAGGGTCTCACCTGCTGGTGGGGCTGGAGAAGGTGAAGGAGATTAGCTGGTTCCAGAAGGGCTCATTCTCTGATATGGCATCTGGACCAATAAGAGTGCGGATGCTCTGGCTCTCCGACAGGTCGCTCAGCTGACTGGTGTTCGCACCCATCACCCCCAAAAACCACACAGAGACTGCCTCAGAGCCTCATCTCCAGCCAAGCAAAACCTGGAGGATCATGGGAGAAATTATTTCACTGAGTAAAGTAATTAGTTTGACAAATAGGGCGTGTTTTTCAGTGGCCTAGGAGGAAAACACACTAGACATAAATACTTAAGCAGGAGTCAACAGACATGAAACAGGTTTGATGGGTAGACAGAGCTCTACACACAAACCTCTTGTTAAGCACACACCTTTCACACACACATTGTTGACGTGCCGCTGGTTTACATTCCCTGATGTGGATTGTGAAACTCTCTTCAGAAGGTGTTTGTTAAACATCCTGGTTAATATTAAGTTCGTTCTGATCAGAGATGATGACGTGTCCTCTCTTCTTGACTTACAAGGAAGCTCATTTACACTCTCAGGTGAAAGAGGTTTTGTGTCTCACAAACCTGAAGAAAGCTCTGGTGCAGATACGTGCATCATTTTACAACTAATCAGTAATGAAAAAAATGTCATTCACATTTATAAATCTCACAAAAACGAGTTGAATGTCATATGTCATCTGGGATCAAAGCTGAATTTTCAGCATCATTACTCCAGTCTTCAGTGTCACATGATCCTTCAGAAATCATTCTGATATGAGGATTTATTATCAATGTTGGAAACAGAGTTGTGCTGCTTCATATTTATCTTATAACATGTGCATGTTACAACATTCAGCATTTATTTAAAAAAAGAAATCCTTTGCATTTCAAATATTATTTCACAATAGTACTGTGTTTCTGTATTTTTTAACAAATAAATGCAAGCTTGATAAGCATACTTCTTTCAAAAACATAAAAAATTGTAAATAATGTTTTCAATATATTTATATATATATATAGGCCACAAAACCAGTCATGCAGGTTTTTTTTAATTTAATTTTTATATTTAATATTGAGAACAATAGCTGTGTGTGTGTGTGTGTGTGTGTGTGTGTGTGTGTGTGTGTGTGTGTGTGTGTGTGTGTGTGTGTGTGTGTGTGTGCGTATAAGAGTAAGAAGAGTAATTCCGTGAGAATTGGGGGGAAGAAAAGAGCCATGCAAAAAAAAAAAAGCCACAATCCTAAAAAATAACCGTAATTCTATCTTTCTAGTTTAGGAATAAATATGACTAAAACTAGTTCAATCTTGACAGATTTTTGTGAGATTCACTCAAAGTTCTCAAACAGTCATAATGCAATGTTGCAAAACCTCTTGCAAATTATTGAAATCAATAATTAATTCAATGCCATCAAGATCTGCTATCAACATTACAGGTGACAACAGACTACAGGCAAGCATGAATGCCCTCATGAACACAGGTAAACACTTACAGAATGGGTCAAACACCTGCAGGCCATCAGGAGCTCTGAGGGTCCTTTATGTTTAGACTAACGTTACAGTCAGTGTAACGTTACACATTTGCAATACACAATGAACACCAATACTGTAAAATGTCTAATAGAGACAGACAATGATTTCACACAAGCTTGGTGAGGAATGATTAATAATAATGTCATTCAAAACTTCCTGTATATAATGAATTCATTTACTTCTCAAAGAGCTGTCAAATAACTCACTTTACAGCTTCTATACTCAAAGCAGACATAATCACGAGAATGCAGTTAAATATTATTTGTACATGACTATATCTCCATATGTAATTCCCTGTGTGGAAGTTAATAAGTGTCCAGGTGACTATACACTTAGCAACAATTAGCTTGCAGACTCGAGTGAATGGAGAAATCCATTATAAACCCGTTAGCTTCAATGCTAACATGCTAGCAGGCTAAAGGCAAAAATAACTTACCTGATGAATGTCAGAATTGACAGCGCCTCAGAAAAGCCTCTCACGTTTCTTAAGACAAGCGCGTATGTGTTTTCAGAAGAATTAGCGTAAATTAGTTGTAACTCGTTGAGAATAATGTCCGGTAAAGTGTGTTTTGCAGTGTAAGTTTGTGCAGTATTGCCTCTCTTAGCTCTGCGTCTCCACGTCGCCACTGACGCTTGTGACATCTCGAGCACGCGCAGAATAACTCCTCCAATCCTAGAGGCGGAGAACCATGAATATTAAAGGTATAGTTCACATTTTCACAAAAATGAACATTTGCCCATGATTTACTCACCCTCTAGTTATCCTAGATGTATATAACATTAATATTTCAGACGAATACAATCGGAATTATATTACAAAAAAATGGCTCTTTAGAGCTTTATAATGGCAGTGCTGATCTGTTTTGAAGTCCATAAAGGTGCATCTATCCATCATAAAAGTGCTCCACACGGCTCTGGTGGGTTAATAAAGGCCTTCTGAAGTGAAGCCGTTCTTTGTGTAAGAAAAATATCCATATTTAAAACTTTATAAAAATAAAACATCTAGCTTCCGCATCATACGAGCGTTCACAAGAGAAGAGACTGCATGGCGTTCCAGCGTATGAGGTAGGACACTCCGGTATATGCTAGTCCTCGCGAGAACTAAGTTTTGTTTTGCTCCAACAAAACTTAGTATATGAAGGATAGATACACCTTTATGAACTTCAAAAACAGAAACAACCGTGCTGCCATTATAAAGCTTGGAAGAGCCCGGACATTTGAATATAACTGATTTTATTCGTCTGAAAGAAGAACGTCATATAGGATGGCTTGGGGGAGAGTAAATCATGGGCTAATTTTCTGTTTTTGGTGAATTAACCCTTTAATTAGAATTCTAAAGAAGGTTGTCCAACGTAGAAAGACTTAAATGACTGAAAACTAATAAAAAACACAAAACAGTTTTTCAAAATTATGGGATCAGTAGGATATAACAAATAATAAATAAAGGAAGCTCATTAAATAAAAAGTGACTATTACGGATATCAGAATGATTTCTGAAGGATCATGTGACACTGAAGACTGGAGTAATGATGCTGCTTTGATCACAGGAATAAATAGATTTTTTAATATATATTACAATAATAAAAAAACTGCCATTTAAAATGTTAATATTTCACATTATTATGTTTTTACTGTATTTTAAGAGCAGAAGTAACTATTGAACGGTTATGTTTTTACTAAAATATACATACAAAAAATTACGGAGACTTGACTTTTCAGAGATTTGAAAAGATCTTATAATAATAACAAACATAAAAAAAACTAAACTATACTTTTCACCAAAAACTACTCAAGCCAAAAGTTCTATATATTTTTCTTTATTTATAGACATTTGTGCAAAGTATATTACAGTACATTACAGACAGACAATCCACAGAGCTATGTAAAAATAGATCTGTCAGATTGAGATGACCTTATAAAGCCTTTTCGGTTCGTTCAATATGCACATTTAGAACAACCAGCCTAATAAATATAGTGTTTTCTCATAAACTATATTATTACATGGTACACATTTTAAATCTTGTAACAGGTTTCATGTAACTAGGGTTAAAATGAGAAATATACAGTGTGTCCACCTCCCAAGTCCCTGTACCAAAGTGCAAAGTCAATTCCATGATATAAGAAAACAAATTCAACGTCATTAAGGCTTGATTTTTGCAGCTATTTCTGATGGCAAGATGACCCATTTAAAAAGAACTCACAGAACAATGAAATATTAAAGCAGAGAAGACATCATAAAGAGTGCATTAAAATAATCTATGACCCTCTAGGCAGATTTAATGGGACACATTTTGACAAATGAACGGTTTCCACTGACGATGAAGGCCTTGAGAAACAGAAAAGCTCAGAAGTATTTATGTAAACATGAGGTTGCACCACTCTAAAATTCACTCATTCTTTCACGGTTCATAGGGAACACCATCTAGAACAAAACACCGACACCCTGAAGATTAAATTGTGAGAATTTCATTGTGAGGTTTGTGGGATTCTGCAAAAGGGATAAAAATAAAAAAAAGCATTTTGGATGATAATTCCTTACCAAGTTCACATTTTAAGATTAAGGTCTTCAAAGAGTTCGAAAGAAAAAAAACATTTATTTATAATTTAATCAACACCCTTCACAAAACATTTTCTTAATCAGTATTTCTGTCAAGTCAGTATTTCAGAGTTTTGATATTTTAATGGAAAAATACTGTAAGAAAATGATTCTTTGCAGTGTTTAAAGAAAGAACGTTTTAATCAGTGATGATATTAGAAACACGCTCTCACACACACACACATACACATTCTCTCTTTTTTGACAGGCAGAACCCTTAATTGTACTTGTGCAAAAAAACTGACAAACGTGTGACTCCAAAATAAAAAAACACAAGATAAAAACCTGAGACAAACAATTTGCTGTGCGCAGTGCACAACGTTAAAACCTGTACAGGTCATCGGTGAGTGTTTACTTGTACTTTCTTTTTAAAGCCCTTTTCTCCCTTATTTCCCATTGGCTCTTTCATTTGTCCCGCCCCTTAAATGACACTTAGCCTCGTCCTATTGGCCCGTTCCAGTGGGCCGCTTAGATAAGACAGGGTAAAGGCACATTTAGTAAGTACTACTAAGCAGGTAGAGAGTGTCAGATGTTTTCCGCCTGAGGAACCTCTCGTATGCTGTCTCTGAGTTCAGGTCGAACGCGTGGCCGCTGGCGTATGCTGCGCCCCGATGCGATGAGGTCGGCGTAGCCGCGGGAGTGCGAGAAGGCATAAGCAGAGCGACGAGAACGCCCGCCACGCACGAATGATGGCTTCTTCTTCCTCCTCTCCTCTTCTTCATCCTCGAGCTCATATTTCTTCCTGTTCCTCTGGACCTGGAAGAAGAACATGAGAATCTTACTATTTATATATTATATATAAACAATAAAATAAAAAAGTATTTAACCTAGAATATTCCATGCGTCACCATGCCCTTTTAGAAAGTCTTTATTTTGTTTTTGGACTCTTCTAGAACAGGTTTTCATGTTTGAATGGTCATTATTTTCTGCATATTCTCCATTGTTGCAGCTCCTCTCTTCCCAGTCTGTCAGTAACACTCTGTTTACTTCCCGAAATCCGGCTGGATTAGTGTGTTGTGTCACCGCCCCTTACCATAACCGTCAGTTTCAACACACTACTAACTAACTCAACCAGGCCCCGCCCCTTTATTCTGTATAGCCCCTTTCACACTGCACGTCAGACCCGCAATATTCCCGGAACATTGCCAGGTCGCCTTCTGTGTGAAAGCAACCACGTCCCGGAATTGATTACCGAACTGAACCCGGGTCGGGGACCTAGCAACATTGCGGGATTCGACCCGGGACGAGCGCTGTGTGAACAAAAGGCGAAACTAATGCCGCAACGTGTACGTAGTTATCGTGCGACTCCTAGAGCTTGTTTTTTCAATAATACAACCCTGCAGTGCCAGAAGAGCTCGTCGGTGTTTTAAACGCAGAGTGTTCGTATACAAAAGAAACTAAAATTAAACAAGCAGAAATGTGCGCAAACTGGACACAAGTTGAGACCACGGAGCTCCTTACTATCCGCGCTGAAGCTGAGATCGCTCGCCGTTATACGTCACATCAGGATGTCACGTGTCAACTCGACCCGGGACCGTTACGGGTTGTGTGTGAAAGTGCACATATTACGGTATTTCGCTGGCAGTGAGAATGGACCAAATCTAGCGGCCCGGGAACAAATGCCGGGTCGCATTATCCGTGTATTTGCCGGAATCGCAGTGTGAAAGGGGCTTACATGAATTATTATTTAAACAGGAATATTGAGACCAAGCCTGCAGTCTCCCTCTCATTTACTGAAGCTTTCGCGCCTCGATCGCCCCCCGGTGACCGGTCCCAGTATAGCCGCCCCTCTGTGTTTTCTAATGGACGCGAGGCAAACTAAATAATAAAATTACAATTCAAAAATGTTTCCCCAAAGTTAGTTTATGTCACTGAAGGCAGTTATCATCACAATGATTTCATTTCAGGTGTTCGTTTTAAAAATAAGTTTACTTTGAGGTAGTTATTTGATGCTATAAAAACGGGGGGTGTGACGTCATGATTGACAGCTGAGACTGACGTCTTCTCTGAGTGAAGTTGTCACTGAGGCACTAACGAACTTTTTTCGAAATTTTTGGGAGCAGATTAGAGCTTTAGCTTTAATTTCTACATTTCCATAACTGTTTATTTCACACCAACATTATTAATTGTTCTGCATATGCGAGAGTGTGGGCGGGCTTTTGATATTGCGACTGTACTTCCTGCTCTACTTCCTGCGCTCTACTGCGCAACTCCGGTCCCGAAATTGCTACTGCGCAGACTCGGTCCCAAGATGTCCGCGCTGTGCACCCCCGCCTGAAAGCTTCAAATATGGCAAGCGGAAACGGATGATGTCGAGTAGTCCATATTTTTTTACGGTCTATGATTGAGACGTGTTGGTTCCTGGCAGAAAACTCAAGACTACAATGGAGGCGTTTCAGGGAGTTCAGAAACAATGACACTGATATAGAGAAGAACTCCAGCTGGAGGGACATTTTCATGCTCAAACTGAAGAAGGTGAAAATGTGATTGATCTCACCTTGTCTCCAACAGAGGGCCAGATGGTTTCATAGAGGAACTGGATGCAGATGACAGGAAGGAGACAGATCCCCACGGTCAGGATGATGGTCAGCCACAGGTACGGCTGTCGAAGGGCGTTAGACGCGGCACCTACGAGTCAGAACAACACCAGACCACAGTAGTGAAAATCGTAGTATCTCAACAATCATAAAATTGATATACAACTTTTTGCTCATAATCAATTGTCATTTTTACATGATCTCACACGTATGGCCTCAGAAGATGGGATTGGGATGGCAATGTTTTGGGTGTCATTTTTTGAGCTTCAGTTCCAGTATGCAAACTGAACGCGCAGACATTGTACAATAAATGTTACTTTGACTTTATTGCCCACCTGTGAAAGTGAAGGTCGAGGGGAAAATGACATGGATTCCTGCACTGTGGATGTCAAACATGACGCCGAAGTAAAGGGCTATACTGCCGACCACCGCAAAAAAATTCACAAATGTCCAGTAGGAGGTGTTTAATGAGATCTGAGGATGACACGAAAAGACAAATACTACGGTTTAGATCGACAAGAAAACAGAAAGAAACAAGTTAAGACACAAAACCTATGCCTCTTTATTTTGACCCTAAAAAGTCTGTTATACAATGTAAAACCCAACATTGTCACATGATCAAGAATGACCAATGGGGTACCTGCAGATTGACGGTGATGATGAGCGATGAGGCTGCCACCACAGCGAAGGACTGGTAATCGGACGGAGCCTCCCCGTCCTGTCCCATAGTCTGCAGGAACGCGCCGTAGGGGATGAAGAAGATTATGAGGGAGGTGAAGATACCGTGGAACAAACTGATGAAGAAGTTCTTGTAGTTGAACAACGATCCTAGCTGGCCAGGAAGATACAGCTTCGGGAACTTTAAACTCAGTTTGTCATTCACGTCCTACACAAAGAAGAAAAAGAGGTGCTTTAAAAGCTGGAAATGTGTATTAAATGTGCAGTAAGCGATTTCTGACAAACTGCTGAAAATTTAAATCAACACCCAAACAAGCAATTTTGTGAATATCTGCCAGATGTCTGTACAGTGTGTGCTGAAAAAAAAATATTGTGTTTGTAGGGGAAAAAACTAAGTGGATCAGATCAATCACCACAACACTACGACATTCTCGTAGGGAATTAAATCAGCAGTAGGGGACGTGTCCGCTTATGATGAGGAAGGAGAGGGAGTGAGCAAGTGGGACATTTGTAGAAAGAGAGATGGCTGAGATATTACCAAAGAGGAAAGGGTCAGAGGATTATATTTGGAAAAATGAAGGGTTATGATCAGGCAAGAGCTTTAGGAGCCACGGTAATATCGGAAAAGCTTTCCAGCACTGGAGAGACACTTTTTAATTTATTTTGATACAGTTTAAAGCTCACAGAAATGGCACAGAAATAGTGCTTTAACTTAAACTAATGAGACATTTTGTCTTGACAACTAACTGAAGTTTAAGATTTTCCCACTTTTTTCGGTAACACTTTTGTACGGGGAACACATTAACTATTAATTACGACTTTTGCCTCAATAAACTCCTAATTTACTGCTTATTAATAGTTAGTAAGGTAGTTTTTGTAGCCTTTAAGTTTAGGTATTGGGTAGATTAAGGGATGTAGAATAAGGTCATGCAGAATAAGGCATTAATATGTGCTTTAAAAGTACTTATAAACAGCCAATATCCTAGTAATATGAATGCTTAATAACTAGTTAATAGTTAATAACTGAACCTTAAAAATAAAGTGTTACCCATATTTCTACTTAGGTTTAGTTTATATGTTCAGTTTATATTATAACAACATACAGAGTAACAAATTGTGTATATATACACACATGAATGTATATATACACATACATTGTGTATATTATTATTTAATCATTATTTCAATAAAAAAAAAAATTTAATAGTTTTATTTAACACTAATAACCCTGAATTATACTCGGATACATGATGGGGAACTTCAACATGAAATCCAATGGATTTGTTCAATTTAAAAGAGGTTGAGATGTCTTATAAATGCAGATATTTATGCATTTTTGATCGATTAGTATGACTGCAATTTAAAAGAAAAAAAACTATAAATAAATCCTAAACCATCAATATTCTTCAATTCTTTCATAACCCTTGCCGTTATTAACATGCAATACCTGATCCAGAAGGCCGACCAGGAGAACAGGCAGACTGCTGTAGCAAACGTTGTACAGGGTGATGAACCAATCTTCATAAGCCGTCTACACAACACAAACAAGAGCATGGCAATACATCAGGGATCAGGTCACTTTACTGAAATCACCTTAAAACAGAGATTTTGAGAAACTGAAATCTTTCTCTTACCTGTGCTGAGAATCCGTTAAAGAACGAGAACCAGAAGTGCACCAGAGTGAAGGCGAAGTTTTTGTAGAAGAAGTAACGCAGGAATTTGCACATTCGGATGTAGGACCAGCGCCCGTGGACCAGCAGGAGGCGCTGTAGGAAACGGAACTGAGCGAAGGCGTAATCGCTGGACATCACAGCCTGCATCCCCTCCTGGCCGCTGATGCCCACACCGATGTCCGCAGCTGCAAAGGAGCATGGGAAGGAAAAGTTAGTTCTCTTTTAAACATTTCATATCATTAAAAATTCTCATTCGGATCAGGGTTATTATAGTAACAAAAACCATTTGCTTTAAATTAAATACATTTGACCTAAATTGAAATATTTTTTAAAAACATTGATCAATTCTCTATGAACGAATAAATACATCAAAACAAAAAGTATAAATGCACTCTCTATAAATATACAATGATAAATACAAAAAGTCTATAGTTAAAATAATCAAATAAACAAGTAAACGAACAAGTCTATGAATCCATAGTAAATAAACA
The DNA here is from genome assembly GCF_024679245.1 of Pseudorasbora parva. Taxonomy (NCBI): domain Eukaryota; kingdom Metazoa; phylum Chordata; class Actinopteri; order Cypriniformes; family Gobionidae; genus Pseudorasbora; species Pseudorasbora parva. Next base: position 6,291,537 of record NC_090189.1, read on the forward strand.
CATAAATAAATAAATGCTAACTAAATCATATCAATTGATCATTTAAAATGGATCAATAATATTATAAGCTTTTCTAATTTGTGTTTAGATTAACAACAGTACAGAAATGTACAAAAATAAAACTATAGAAAATTAAAATATAAAAATTACAAAAATACAAGATACTAAAATGTTTACTAAATACTAAAATATGATTTAAAAAATGTAAAAGTATATCATAAGCTATGTATCCATCTATATTTTTATGCACATTTTTGGATATTACATTTCTAAAAAACTGGATATGGAAAAAAAGATTTATCCGAAAAGAAAACTACGACAGAGACACATTTACTGAATAATTCCCTTGATGTGCGACAAAAACCTCACATGACTTCAACTGAGGATGTGATTGGACAACCGGACTAACCAGCGGACCAATCGCATCGCACAGCATCTCAAATGTTGGTTGTGCCTGTGCCTGAATGCCTGTCATCCAAACGATTTGGTTTAATTCATTTTTCTCATATGATTGTGTTCCCAAACACCAGCATCCGAACGCAAGATGACAGCGTTTATTGTGTTTTGTCTGCAAGTTTATGATGCATGACAAAAGAGCCTCAGTGGCCTCCCCGATTGCAGCGACGTTCAGTTTTATTACAGATATTTTGCACCAATTTCCCAGAAAGCACAATTAAGCAACTTTGGACAGAAACACAGCTTTTGACAGTAAAATAACACCGTAATCAGTAATCAGGTTGAGTTCTCCACTCACTTTTGATCATGTTGACGTCATTGGCTCCGTCCCCGATGGACAGAGTCACGGCCTTCTTGTAGCGCTTCACCAGACTGACCACGTTTGCCTTCTGTTTGGGTGTCACTCTGCAGCAGATCACCGAGCTGCATTCACACGCCATGTCGACGAAGTCTTCCTGTCTCTTCTCCTTCTCCCAGTCATCGATAGGTTGGTTGCTGTCCGGAGGGTTGTTGGAGTGCCT
>NC_090189.1:6297513-6420013 GCF_024679245.1 Pseudorasbora parva
TCGGCCACCGTAGGAGTTAAAACGAAATCAGAATTGAGAGGAACAGAAACTATTATTCACTGGATGGTCATATACCTTTACACCGCTAGATGGGGGAAAATATCACACAGTGTAGCTTTAAGCAAGATCTATAGTTATCATTTGTTGTCAATGACATCCAATCTGACATGGAGACATAAATATTCTTCACGAAAAGCAATCAAATCGACTTTGACTGATCAATGCATGAGCATGAGTAATATGAAGTACTTTTATGATTAATAAAAAAACTTTTTGTATGTTTTGGAGCTTGACAGATTTAAAAATTCTCCTTTTGTGTTCCACAAAAAAACTAAAACGTCAACACAAAAACTTGCATTTGCATGCTGGACCTCATTAGCATTTGCTAATGAATTGAATAAATGTTTTGGTACTCACATCCAGAGCTTCTTGTGTCGTTTCCTTATGCATGCTATTCGGAGAGAGTCGCTGGTAGATCACAGTGTCTGCACCCTTGCAGTACAGACGGATACGGCCATCTGGAAATTTCACTGCACACAAACACACAAAAGAGTGAGAAACCGATGACAGTGATTGACAGATAGGACCTGAAGAAGAGAAAGAAGACTCACGGATGATGGACATGCGTTTGCGGTCGCTGTTGAAGTCGAGGAGAGCGAGCATCGTGTAGGTCACCTCTTGGTCCAACTCAAAGATGGTGATGGTGTCCTGCGTTCGGGACAGGAACACAAACCCAAAGTTGCGCGCGGCCGTGACCAGAGCGCCCTCATCAGGAGATGCGGCCTGGTACACCAAGTCACCTAAAAGTGCAGAAATGTGCAGTAATATCAGCTGCAATTTCTTTTGTCTTTTAGTTTGTGATTTATTTGTGATTTATTTATTTTAGTTTGTTATTATCAGATAGGATAGATATCAAAATAGGTTTAAAAATGCTAAAATAATTGAACATGCTCGAAACAGGGTTATGCGACAGTAATGTGACAAACACTGTATACTGTCAGCAGATATTGTTTCAGTCTCCTCACCCTCTTTCTGCTCAACCATGACGGTGTGACACAGGGACAAGAGTTTGAAAAACTCCAGCACTTGGTCATCCTTCTTTGAACGGATGCAGGAAATTAGGGAAATGTCATTAAACTCGAACTTCTTGTCAGCGTATTGATTCCAGCTAAAATCCACCAGCTGAGAAGAACAATAAATCAGAAAAATTGATTTATTATATATTATATATATATATATATATATATATATATTCTCTTATTAAATTCTATAAATTCACTTTGCATACATACCTTTCCATGCTCCGAGGCCACACTGTTGGAATCACCTATAGACGATCATAGAGCGTTATCAATTTTCACATAATTTAGTTCACTGAATTATTTAAAACAAAAATGAATACATAAAAAAAATAGCACTTTAAATAGTGCTTGAGGATACTGCACTTCTTATATCAGACGGCACAGAAAGAGAGGCCTCAAGATATCACAGACCATAAAGTCTGACCAATCAGATTTTTTTTTTTCAAATTAAAGAGGTTAGTCAGGATAAAGTTCTTAAAATTATTAATAAATTAAATAAATCTAAGGCAAAGGATATATTTGGGTTGGATACTGATTTTATTAAAACTTACTGTTCTGCCTTGATTAAACCAGTAACCCATCTTGTAAACCTTTCCATCAGAGAAGGCAAATTCCCACAAAGTTGGAAACAAGCCATTATTACACCGATTTTCAAAGCTGGCGTAAGGAATCAAGCAAGCAATTATAGGCCAATCTCAATACTGCCGGCTTTATCCAAAATTTTAGAGAAAATTATAATAGAACAGTTAATAGAACATCTTGAAAGTAATAAACTTATCAATTCTAATCAGTTTGGATTTAGAGTAGGGTATTCTACAGAAATGGCTAATTGCTACCTTACCGAGAACATTAAGAGTAAGCTGGACAAGGGTAATGTTGTGGGAGCTGTGTTTATTGACCTAAAAAAGGCCTTTGACACTGTGAACCACACCATACTCTTGAATAAACTTGCCAGCTTCAACTTCTCTGAACATGCTATCGGTTGGTTTGCATCATATCTGGACCATAGGGAACAACGGGTTAAAATAAACAACGAACTCTCAACATCATTACAATGCACAATGGGTATTCCACAGGGCTCCATTCTGGGGCCTCTGCTCTTTAGTCTATATATAAATGATTTACCTACGTGCTGTCGGTCAGCCAACTGTCAAATGTATGCTGACGATACAGTCATTTATGCATCAGCTAGGACACCGACTAAAGTAGCAGAAATCCTGACTAAGGAAATGGAGGGTATATCCCGATGGCTTAAAAACAATCGTCTGACGCTTAACGTCAAAAAGACCGTATCTATGTGCTTCTCAATTAGAGGAAAAGCTAAATGTACTATTAAAATAGATCAAGCAGCCATAGAGGAAGTTGAGGAATTTAAATTTTTAGGTATTACTTTGGACTCCCAACTCAAATTCATTGCACATATTAATAAACTATGTAAGACTGTCCGGACAAATCTAAACTGTTTTAGAATGATTAGGACTCATATACCTGTCAAAGCAGCTTTACTGTTTTTTCATGCTATGATACTCTCTCATTTATCGTATGGTGCTACTGTATGGGGCCAAGCTTCCCAGACAACAGTCAAACCCATTATATCATTGCATAAACAAGCACTGAAAGTAATGGATCAGAAACCAATTAAGTGGCATCACTGCGTGATTGTACAGAAGTATAAGCTTTTAAACTTTGATAGTTTTATCAAGTTTTCTTTTCTTAAATTGATTTTTAAATGTATAAATAATCTAGCTCCGACCGTACTCTGTCCTTTTGTGACAAAAATAAACATAAGGAAAGTTGCCACTAGGAGAGCAGTGGGTGGCAACTGTATAGCAGAGGGGCGTAAAACCACTTTTGGCCAGTCTAGTTTCTCAGTGATAGGGACCCGTTTTTGGAATGATTTACCAACAGAAATAAAAACAGAAACGGACCTGAAAACATTTAATAGAAAGGTGAAATTCTGGCTGAAAGAAAATCAAATATGTGGACATTGAGCTATTTTAGTTCTAATGGATTGTCTGAGTGGGATATGATGTGTTGTCTTGTGTAATGTGGTTATAATTTGGGTATATGTTTTTAGAAAGGCCTGACCAGGGACTGGGGTTGCAAATTAGCCTATTGGCTAGAAACCTTTTATGCAACACATCTACACATTTTTTGTTGTGGCTTGTCTATGATAATTATGTATGTAATAATGTGCACTGCATTGTCCCTGACAAATAAACAAATAAAAAAAAATAAAAAAAATATTAAAATGTTTAATATTTAAAAATATATTAACATGTATTGTGCAAAAGTAATTGCTTCAGCAAAACCACTAATGGGAATCTCCTAAGGAAAAGGAGTGCAATTAAACTATTTTATAGTTATCATCATATAGTATCATATAGTTATCATTATATAGTATCATATAGTTATCATTATATAGTATCATATAGAAATTATCATATAGTAGATGGAAGGTGTCAGTGCGTTTTAAAGGTACTAATGCGATATCATGCATTCGGACTTGTTTACACTGTTAAAGAGTTGATTCTCATGCTAAGCATGGCCAAAATTTGTAAACATTTGTTGGACATATGATGGAGTATTTCTGTGCCAAATACACTCCTTCATGATTAAAACAAGTTTCGGAAAGTTTTGGCCCTGTTTGACGTCATGAAGGGGGGAATTACTTGTATTGGCACTTCTCCCGGATGAGTGTATGTGCACATCAACCAGAGCAAAAGAATAAGACCAAGAGCAAGAGCACAGCCATTAATGAGCTTCGTTCGGGTTACAGGAGCTGTCGGAAGCGCTGTCATTTTCTAAAAAAGTGTGTTTCTGGTTGTGAGGGAAAGATAATCTTCTTCGGCTTCCCAAATAACCCAGCGTTAAGGATAACAGTGGATCCAGTTTGTTTTCACGGAGCAGCAAGCTAAGTTCTGCAAGGGTGTGTGTTTATTCCCGGTCATGAGTGGAAGTGTGAGTGACACTGCATCGAATATCTGTGTTTTGATGGCAAACGGATTGCAAGTGAATATAATGTGAACAAGACGAACATATAGTGAATCAAAAGTTATCCAGGGATAATGCCATGATGTGTGTGTGCGCGCGTTTTTGTGAAATATCAGGACACATGTGTATAATGACATGGGTATGACACAGGTATTACAAGGAGAGGGTGAAATATGAGGACATTACCCGTGTATGCCTATTTTTCAAAAGGCTTTTAAATCATACTAAATTAGTTTTTTTTTTTTTTGAGAAAGTAAAAATGCAGAATGTTTTCTGTGATGGGTAGGTTTAGAGGCAGGGCAGTGTAAGGGGATAGAAAATACGGTGTGTACAGTATAAAACATGCCGAGGAATGTCCCCACATTTCACAAAAACAAAAGTGTGTGTGTGTGTGTGTGTGTGTGTGTGTGTGTGTGTGTGTTATCACCCCCCCCCCCCCCCCCCCCCCTACATTCATCCATGGTACTCAAACAGAGAAACCTGACTCCTAACTCTGTGAAACTAAAGCCTCAAATCTATCCCACAGTCACACACTGTATCACCTCACAGACACGAGACAACAGCACAACAAGACAACACACACATTTAGACACGTCTCTGGAATCACACGAGCCACAAACACAACCATGAAGGATTACATCTGACCGGACACATGACACACCACCGGTCCTGCCTTTGACATTCGTCCCATTCTTTTTTAACACTTGTATCATCTCTTTTCACACTTGATTTAAACGCATCTAATGGGTTGACAAATAAAACGCCAATAACAGCAGAACATAGTGGTTAAATTGACTGCATGTTTTAACCCTGTAAAGCCTGACATATTAAACAGTCATATTGTGTTTGTTCAGGCATGACATTTGATCCATCAGGCTTTTATGGCTCGAACTCGAGGATAAAAAACACCTCAGTTTTATTCAGAGGCACAAACTGAGCAAAAATACGCAATTTGGCACAGAAGCTGATATTTATATGGACAAAACTTACGATAAAAGTCTGATGTAATGTAAACCAATGAGATCTTTATAAAAGTATAACAATCAAACTTACATAAAATGCATTTAAATATCCGTCGTTACTCTATATCTGCCAGTGTGTCTTAGTAAGAGGATTTATAAATGCTTAGTTGTATGATCAAAGCTCTGTGGTTTTTACTATGGGGGCAAAAAACAATGTAATCCAATGCAATTCAGTGATGATTTAGAGATGAACAAATAAACGCTCCTGAAAAGCCTGATGATCATATTTGGTACTCACATTTAGGCATGATTTTTAACAAGGTTAATGTATGGATAATCAGGTAAACCTAAGTTGCTTCAGTCCAGTAAGTGTTCATCTTGAAATATTACTAAAGCAATTCTCAAGTTTACTTCATAAAAATTTGTAAAGATTTCACAGCAAGAAGCAAAAAGATCTACAATTATACTAAAAGGCCTTGTATTTGCTAAAAAAGTCTAAACTATCAATCAGACGACAGAAGGCATGTAGTAGATTGCACGACGGTTTTTCAGCAAACATTTGATCCTTTAGAGGCCTTCGAAATTTGCATATCAAATATGACACAGTAGGCTTTATAGGGTTAACTTCCTCAAGAAGCATTTCAGGATTTATATCTGCCCTCTAAAAACGGCACTTTTTAACAAGGTTAGCAGTTTTTCGAAGCCCTCACCGTAAGTACGTCCTGAAATAGTGCACTTCTTGAAGGCCATGATGTTCTGAGTGAGCGTGCCGGTTTTATCGGAGAAGATGTACTCGATCTGACCCAGCTGCTCGTTCAGGGTGGTGGTTCTGGCTTTGGCTGGCGTGTCCTTCTCAGCGTAATACATCTGCAGATCCCAGTTGATGAACTTACTCTGACCCAGTCGGATCACCTCCACGCTGAAGGACAAGGAGAGAACGCAAACGCATGAATTATCAGATGAATAACAGTCTGTGTGCTCAGCGACTGGTGTGCATGTTCGATGCCCTGATATCGTACCTCACATAAAGAGAGATGGGCACCATGGTGTTGAGGATGATGATGTAGCCCCAAAAACTGAGGAACCCTCGGTAAGATGACGATTGGTTCAGGCCGTCGTCAAGATACCAGGCCTTCGAGCCGATGCTCTCGTACCAGTACGTGTGTCCGATGGCCAGACCAGCACAAATCAAAATCAACAAAACAAAGATCTACCAGCCAGAAAGAGAGAGCAATAAAAAAATGACTCAAAATGGGTTTACTGCAAATGCTGCTGCACCTTAAATGTACTCTCTATAAAAAATTAAAAAACATTATAAATGCAGTCACTATATAAGATTAATAAATAACTAAAACTCTGGAAATGCTATCTATAAATAAAAGTTAAACAAATAACCTCAATAAAAATAAGTTATACTAAGAATGTACTCTTTGTAAATAATAAAATTATGAATACAAAATAAATAAAAATTGCACTAAATATAAATAAAAATATATAACATTTAGAAATGCAGTTTATAAAAAAGGTGAAAAAACAAAGAAAACATAAAAAAAGTATTAAAAATTATCGATATCTATAAATAATAGTAAAAAACATTTAAAAAGCCGAATAAAAAAAACAAATAAATAAAACTATGCATGTACAATTGATAAATAAAATATATTGAATAAAATAAATAAAACTATGCATCCGCTCTACAAATAAATAAACGTCTATACATGCACATCAAGTAAAACAATAGATAAAATAAATACAATTATGCTTTCACTCTCTACAAATAATTTCGTCCAGAGTTAATAAATAAAACAATTTCAATGTGATGAATGTGTATTGATAAAAAATGAATAAATAAAACTATGAATCCACTCTATAAATTTTAAATGCACTCTCAATAAATACAAATTAAAGATAAATAAATAAACTTTACGCATGCACACTCAATAAATAAAAAATAAACATCTATAAATACACTTTCAAATAAAAATAACAATGTAAATAACGTCCATAAATATAAATAAAACTACAAAACACTCTCTATGAATAAATAAATGTAAAAATAAATAGAATTACAAAACACCCAATAAATAAATGTAAATATAAATAAAACTACAAAACACCCTCAATAAATAAATGAATGTAAATATAATTAAAACTTAAATGACTTGTGTGTCGTAAAGATTCATTTTGTTTATTTAAGTCAAAAAAATGCTGCCTAAAGGTGAGTGAAAAACAAAAAAAGTCACATGTCATTGAACTGAAGAAGTGAAATGGTAACATTCAGATGAATATTAAGACTCACCGTGTAGACCATGTAGTTCATGAGTTTGTCTATTGTGGTGCGTTTGAACCTGGTCTTCCCTCCGTTCCTCATGATTTTAGTGTCATTACCTGAAGAACGATTAAATAACAGTTTCATCAGACACTGACACACCACTGAACTCTGAGTGTGAGTGTGTGGGTCAGCGCGTCGACCTCTGACCTGCGAATATGACCATCCCGTGGCACTCTTCTGTGTTGCGGACCTTGCATCCTCTGAGCAGCATGTTGTCGAGGTCGAGCGCGTAGCTCTGAGAGTTCCAGATCATCGTTCCCAAAAACTTATCCAGGCGGTTGTTGGGCTCCTCACACTTAATCAACGCTGAGAGAGACGCAAAATAAGAAATCATACTTTCATTTCGACTGTGAATTCTCAGGATATTTATATGTAACCAATAACATTGTCATTTGCTTGCTTTCTAAATGTGGTTGGATCAAAATCCCACTCATTCTGTTCTTAAGCCGGGGGCACATTGTGCGATTTTGCCCACGATTTGGCCGCCTGAGACAAATTTTGCAAATCCTAAAAGATTCCTCTGATCCTAGGCTAAAATCTGGCGTCTTTGGTCGTTAGTTTGACATGTTCACCGGCAGCCGATTAATAAACGCTGTGATCAAATTTTACCTTCTGGAAATTCTGGCAGTGTGAGAAGATTTGCCGCACGACAACCTTCAAATATCTCGTTTTTCAAGACAAACTATGACCAAAACGAGAGCTAGAGATTTCCACCATTTCAGTCCTGCGTGTAATACAGCTCACTGTCACCAAACGCGTCATTCATTGATGATATAAAACTCCGGACGAGTTTTCTTGTGTGATCCGTTTTAGAGCGCCTTGACTATCGTACAGTCTGACATTAATGACAGCTGAGATCTTACAGTGTGACACGGCTTACATCGGGGATCATGTTCATACAGTCTGACAAGCAACATTTACAAAGGATTTTTTTTTAAAACGCACAGTGTGCAAGACCAATTAGTGCACCACTAAGAAAAATGACTTGATACTGGAAATTCTCCACACCTTGTTAGGATAGGGTTTAACAATTGTTCATACATGCAACCCACAATCACAATCATGCAACTACTTGTACACAAATCATCTATTCTTCTGTCTCTGCCATACGTACCATCAAACCGTGCCAACTGTTCCTCTTTCTGAAGCTGTTCGTCTGTCACCTTGAGTCCCATCTTAAACTTCAGATTCGTCTCTCTGGACAAACAAAACAAAATCAAAACAACGATTCATTTACTACATTAATATATGCCATTTGACAACATCCCCATCACATCCTCCTTTATGAAACAAGAAAATACAAAAGTGCACAGACGGACAAACCCAGGATCTCAGTTATGATTCTATGGATCTGAAAGACCAGGTGAAAATGCAAAATGGAGGAAAAGCAAGCATAAACATGGTATCAAATTAATATTCAATGTATGTGTAATGACAATCAAGGAAATGCCACCTATAAATAAAAGTAAAACATCTAAACAAATAAACAAACAAATAAATAAATAAGTAAATAAAACTATATGAATGCATTCTAAAAATAAAGAAAAATGTATTAAATGTACTTCATAAATAAAAAAAGAATAGACAAAAAATATGCTTGCTTTGTCTACAAATAACAAACTCTTTAAATGCACTCTATAAATATAAGTTAAAGAAACTGTCTATCTATCTATCTATCTATCTATCTATCTATCTATCTATCTATCTATCTATCTATCTATCTATCTATCTATCTATCTATCTATCTATCTATCTATCTATCTATCTATCTATCTATCTATCTATCTATCTATCTATCTATATATATATATATATATACACATCCATGTAAAATGTATCAATAAAACTATGAATGCAATCTTTATAAAAAAATAACTACAAATGCACTCTCTATAAATAAAAATGGATACATTAATATAGTTCTTTAAATAATATAAAGCTATGAATACACTCTCGATAAATAAACAAAAGATTAATATAAAAAATACATTAATACACTTTTTACAATACAAATAATAAATAATATAAATAAATAAAGCTAGACACTCTCAATAAATAAACAAAAAAATGTAAATATTACTACAAAATTAAATACTTCTAAAATTGTTTTTAAGAATATTTAAATGTCATAAGAAATGCTGCCGCTGTGTGTGGAAAAACTACAGAAAATAAACGTAAAAAATTATAAATGTATGTGTTATGACAATCAAATGTTCAATAATTAAATCCATAAAACAGCAAAAAGCCCAGGAACAAACATATTCCTAGCACTGCCTTCTTAAAAAATAGACTAATGTGACATATTTCAAATTTCTTGTAGTGTATATTTGACTAATATTATAATACTTTTAGCATTAAATAGTTTAAATGAAAATCTTTGATTTATTGTTAATTATGTCAATTAAATATTGTAAAATGTATGAAAACGTCCACAGACAGACAAATCCAGGAACTGAATTATGTGTCTACTGAATGTGAAAGACAAAATCAAGTGAATTACACTGAACAAATAGATTGAACCGTGTCATATCAGTTACACAATTTCCATTATGACTCACTGTCGAAACACATAAATGACTGTTCAAACAATCATTGGACTGACATTACAAAAAGCAACAAAAAAAAAGTCATAGAAATGTATGTTTGGTTATTATGACCACAACTCAATTATGACCATGTAAACGGCCATTGTGTCTTGAAATACTTTTTGCAATAGCATCATCCAACACACTGATCTAACAAATCTAACTGTGTGGTTGTGATGGGTGTTTTATGTGCTGTTTCTTACCCGTCAAGCTCCGCCGTCTCTACATAACACAGACTGTTGGGATTTGAACTGGACAACAACAGAATATCGGCCTACATGAGGTCAAAACACAAATGAAAACGAGAAATGAACTCAAAAATGACCTTAGACGAATGAATGAAGAGACTGGATAAAGAAACAGAAAACTGTTATAAAAAATGTAAATGGAGGAAATGTAAGCACAAACATGACAGCAAATGAATACTGAAGGTGTTTAATAAATAAATTCATAATTAGGATCAATAAAAAAAGGAAAAAGCTCTGGAACAAGCAGGACCTTTTTAAAATAATGTGGGCTTTCTTGAAGTGGATCCAAATTAAAATTTATAATATGAATTATTATTTTTCAATTTATATTGAGTTAGTATAGTGTATTTTTTATTTTATTTATAAGTACATATTTTTTCAATATGTATAATTTCTATATAATATGACATACAACAAACTTACAAGTGTCTTTGATAAAAAAGGTTAATTCTATTTCTTTAAAATTTATTTATAACTACATTTATTTCAATGTATAATTGTATTTGTTATATTTATATTCTTATTTTTAAGAGTTCTACAACAGATGAAAATCTCTTACACAATATCTATTGCTATTATCTATAAATTAAATAAAAATGTAATTAAATTTAAAAAAAGTCTAAGATGAGAAACTCTAACAGGTCTCTATTACTATTATCTATAATACATACAATTTTTATAAAATGTTTTTAAAAAAACGTATTTTTCTTATTTTTAAGAGCTCTACAACATATGAGTATCTCTAAGATGAGAAACTATCTAACAACATCTCTTTCTATAAAATCAAATAAAAAAGTAATTAAATAAAAATCTAATAAAAATGTAAAATCAAATTAAATGTAAATAATAACAACAATAATAATAACATTAAAAACATTATTAAATTAAATTTATACATTTTAAAAAACAGGGGGATCTCTCAAAGGGAAGAAATATTAAAAATGTAAAATAACTTACCGGGATAAAATCGTTTTTCTTTAGTCTGACTACGTCACCAACTTGTAGGTGCATCCATCTGGTCTCTTCAAATCTGACAAATTAACCTCAGAGAATTAATGCCAAAATGTATGCTAATGTTTATGTAATGTTCATGTTTAACGTTTAACTGACAAACATCAACACTGATCTCGTGTACGTCAGTATTAAAGTTTTGCGTTACCTGCCATTTAGCAGCACGTCACACCTTCTATTGTTGATTTCGTTGTCCATCCTGTGTCGAGCCTTTCAACCAGAGAGAGACATATCAGATGACAGAAACCATTACTGCGTCCCGTCAATTAATGGCTGCCTTTCAACAAAATCGTTACATCACAAAACACGTGCAGGGACTCACCAGGTCGTCCACCAGGTCTTTAATGGCAGTGATGCCCAACACCAACACTAACGGGACCAGGGTGGTGTACCACGGCAGCGTGGAGATTTGAGGAATAATCTGAATTATGAAGAAAAAAATTGTAATTGGCAAATAACAGTCAGGACACTGTCGCAAATTAATTCACACAACTTTGCAAAAAAAACTTTTTTTGCATTTATTTTTGACCATTTGGCAGAGATCTGATATTCTATTTGTCGTATTTTTGTGTGACATAAAGCCTAATATTCAGAACATCCTACACCATATATCGTAAAATGATCTGATATTAACTTTTGCATGGGTTTTATTGAATAGAGCTTGGCCTCATGCAACCAGCAGTTTTAAGATATATGAATATGCTTTTAAAAGTCCCGTTCTTCGCGATTCCATCTTTCAAACTTTAGATAGTGTGTAATGTTGCTGTTGGAGCATAAATAATACCTGTAAAATTATAAAGCTCAAAGTTCAATGCCAAGCGAGATATTTTATTTAACAGAAGTTCCCTTTCAAAGCCTACAGCGAACGGCCGGTTTGGACTACACCGCTGCACTTCCTTCAGGAATGACGTCACTAGAACCGTTTGTTGACGAACCCTCCGCCCACAAGAACACGCAGAATAGGCGGCGTGGTCTCGTTGCTCTCCCATGTGGAGAAGAGCGCGCATTCAGCGCTTGCATCTCCCCGTTATAGTAAGAGGCGGGACCTTTCCGGGCAAAGTGCGCTAAGCTGCTGTCCAATCACAGCGCAGGAAGCGCTGGCCCAATCAGAACTCGTTTCGTGTTTCTGAAGGAGGGACTTCATAGAACAAGGAAATCATCAGGCCGTTTTTAGGACAGAGAAAGCAGCGCTGTACAGATAAGTCAATTGTGTGAAAAATACTGTGTTTTTTTACACGCGAAACATGAACTCATGTTATATTGCACACTGTAAACATAATCAAAGCTTTGAAAACACACGAAGAACGGGACCTACGTTTTTCTTGCCTCATGGGTTTAAATTTATTTTATTTTTTTAATTAAGGAATGCAATTCTACATCCTGCACTGTAAATGCATGTAACTAATGTAAATCAAATAAGCTAGTATGTGTAGGCCACAAAGTATTGGTGAAATAACACATTAGCAGACCGGAAGGAAACTTATAGAATTTTTTTCCAGAAAACTTCCTGCACAAAATAAATTCAAGCACTTTCAAGTATCTATGCATGTTTATTTTCAAAACCTTTCCAGGGCTTTGAGATATTTGTTTTAGATTAACAAACTTTCAAGGATTTCAAGGACCCGCAGGATCCCTGATTTCATGTCTATTTACAAACTTATATGGCAATTAGTCGATAACAATAAATATAACTATATTAGAGTCACAACAGCGGACGATATCATTCTGTGGATTATAAGCACACTGTTATTTTAAATGCTGGAGTCATTTAAAGCAGGATAGATTCTGATTGGCTAACAATGTTTATATTTTTCATCAGCTAAAAAAAGAAATGATCTGGAAGTGCTTTCGATGATATCGCTGTGGTTTGGATTCTGCTGTTCTTTTATATTTAGAATGATTTTTAGAACTATATTGTTATAGTTATCTTCTTTGGTGAGAAAGAGCCCGTAAGTTGGATAATGTACATCCAGCAGATTGTTATGGCAAAATAAACCCCTTAAAGTTAAAGTGAGTCTTGTTGTGGTCCTGATCATGTTTCCGGGGTTTATTTTGCCATAACAGCCGGCTGGAATGTACATTATCATCCCTCACATCAGTGCAGTTAGGTTGATACAAGACCTGGTCCCCTCAGAGATGATTTATGTGCGGTTCTGTTGGTCCATACCTGCAGGATCAGCAGACAGAGGAAGTAGAGGTTGGCCGCCCGCTTAAACTGCTCGTACAGGTTCAGCGGCAGGAAGGTGAAGAAGTTGTATTTGTAGGTCTTGATTGCATTGCCCTAAAAAATGAAGAGAAATTCAAGAAATTGGTATAAAAATGTCCACAAGGATTGACTGGTGAACTATCACCACTGAGACACTTAACCTCAGATGAAGGTCTCAGAAGTAGCATCCTATAAAACTATTTATCTGCACACACACAGTATATAGTATATATATATATATATATACATACACAGTCTTGTTCAAAATAATAGCAGTACAATGTGACTAACCAGAATAATCAAGGTTTTTAGTATATTTTTTATTGCTACGTGGCAAACAAGTTACCAGTAGGTTCAGTAGATTCTCAGAAAACAAATGAGACCCAGCATTCATGATATGCACGCTCTTAAGGCTGTGCAATTGGGCAATTAGTTGAAAGGGGTGTGTTCAAAAAAATAGCAGTGTCTACCTTTGACTGTACAAACTCAAAACTATTTTTTACAAACATTTTTTTTCTTCTGGGATTTAGCAATCCTGTGAATCACTAAACTAATATTTAGTTGTATGACCACAGTTTTTTAAAACTGCTTGACATCTGTGTGGCATGGAGTCAACCAACTTGTGGCACCTCTCAGCTGTTATTCCACTCCATGATTCTTTAACAACATTCCACAATTCATTCACATTTCTTGGTTTTGCTTCAGAAACAGCATTTTTGATATCACCCCACAAGTTCTCAATTGGATTAAGGTCTGGAGATTGGGCTGGCCACTCCATAACATTAATTTTGTTGGTTTGGAACCAAGACTTTGCCCATTTACTAGTGTGTTTTGGGTCATTGTCTTGTTGAAACAACCATTTCAAGGGCATGTCCTCTTCAGCATAGGGCAACATGACCTCTTCAAGTATTTTAACATATGCAAACTGATCCATGATCCCTGGTATGCGATAAATAGGCCCAACACCATAGTAGGAGAAACATGCCCATATCATGATGCTTGCACCTCCATGCTTCACTGTCTTCACTGTGTACTGTGGCTTGAATTCAGAGTTTGGGGGTCGTCTCACAAACTGCCTGTGGCCCTTGGACCCAAAAAGAACAATTTTACTCTCATCAGTCCACAAAATGTTCCTCCATTTCTCTTTAGGCCAGTTGATGTGTTCTTTGGCAAATTGTAACCTCTTCTGCACATGCCTTTTTTTTAACAGAGGGACTTTGCGGGGGATTCTTGAAAATAGATTAGCTTCACACAGACGTCTTCTAACTGTCACAGTACTTACAGGTAACTCCAGACTGTCTTTGATCATCCTGGAGGTGATCATTGGCTGAGCCTTTGCCATTCTGGTTATTCTTCTATCCATTTTGATGGTTGTCTTCCGTTTTCTTCCACGTCTCTCTGGTTTTGCTCTCCATTTTAAGGCATTGGAGATCATTTTAGCTGAACAGCTGCCGGTATTTTGCGGGCGGCAGTGGCTCAGTGGTTCATGTAGGTTGTCTACAAACCGAAAGGTTGGTGGTTCAATCCCCGGTTCCACCTGACCAAGTGTCGAAGTGTCCATGAGCAAGACACCTAACCCCAGCTGCTCCCGACGAGCTGGATGGCGCCTTACATGGCTGACATCGCCGTCGGTGTATGAATGGGTGAATGTGAGGCAAAAATGTAAAGCGCTTTGGATAAAAGCGCTATATAAATGCAGTCCATTTACCAGTCCATTTAACAGCCTATCATTTTTTGCACCTCTTTATAGGTTTTCCCCTCTCTAATCAACTTTTTAATCAAAGTACGCTGTTCTTCTGAACAATGTCTTGAACGACCCATTTTCCTCAGCTTTCAAATGCATGTTCAACAAGTGTTGGCTTCATCCTTAAATAGGGGCCACCTGATTCACACCTGTTTCTTCACAAAATTGATGACCTCAGTGATTGAATGCCACACTGCTATTTTTTTGAACACACCCCTTTCAACTAATTCAACTAATTGCCCAATTGCACAGCCTTAAGAGCGTGCATATCATGAATGCTGGGTCTCATTTGTTTTCTGAGAATCTACTGAACCTACTGGTAACTTGTTTGCCACGTAGCAATAAAAAATATACTAAAAACCTTGATTATTCTGGTTAGTCACATTGTACTGCTATTATTTTGAACAAGACTGTATAATGAATTTTTTTATGTGCCTCGTAATCTTCTATAAAAATATCTTCCCCTCCCTCTTGCAGTGACATCTCTTTTCTTCTGTAATGATGAGGCGCGAGGGCTGAGCAACCTGGCTCCAGACTGCGAACAAATGGTGGCATTTTGTAACCTTTTTTCCTGCAGGTGCGACTAAATTTTGTTAGAGGTCACACTGGTGCCACCACTACGCTGCCCAACTGATAAGAGCTGCCATTTCTGTTACATATGAGAAGCATCAAACGGAGACGAAACGAAAGCAGAATGAAACTGCGCTGGAGTAATAATAGACAGTGCGAGCTCATACACGAGCCGATCTCCTGTGCATGACACCATTACTTCACAACGCTGGGAGATCCAGTGAGAAAGTGCTTTAATTCACAACAGAAATAATAACATTGCTACTGTGATATCTAGTGGGAAGCGTTCACTGCAGAATTCTTCGTTATAAACCACAGATATCAGATCAAACAGCGCTGATGTGGAGACCAGGAGAAACATTGTGCCAGGAACGAAATTCAGGGGTTTTAGTCCTGGCAGTTTAGTTCAGAACAGGGCACAGTTTGTATGAAGAATTGGTAATGTGAAAACTGTCATGCGGACCTGAGAGCGCACCAGTACCACACCATACCTTAAAAAGGAGGTCCATATCCTACGAGCGGCCCCTTTAAGAGATGCGCAAACTGCCGGTATTTTGTGTGTGTGTGACGAACTGTGCCATGATTCACGTGAACAGTGTGAAGAACACGGACTTGGGAGTGCTCTTGTTCAGAAAAGTAACCTGTGTATTTGTTTTAGCCGACTGTAATGTATTTAGTTCAGTAAAACACGTACTGTAATCGGTGATGGTGTTAATGATTTAGCTCGGACATGAGCGAGTCAGTGTATTCGCGCATCACGCTCAGACTGCAGAGAATGCGATCAGTGTAAAACTGCACTTTTCTATTCAGATTTAAAAAAGTCTTACGGGTGTGGAACGACATTAGGTATGACATAAGTCATAATGACATCAATTTCATTTTTGGGTAAACTAACCGTTTAAAACGGACAAGAGACTGGGTTGTGTTTTATGTCATATTTAATTTTATTACAGAAAATCATATTTGCACAATTTTTTTAATTTTTTTAAAGGAACTGTATGTAAGAAATGTATTTCAATTAATCATAAAATGGCCCTGATTTGTGCATCTCCCTCATATCGCACACCTGATTCAACTCATCAGCTCATTAGGAGAGATCGCAAGACATAAATTGGGTGTGTTTGCTTGATAAGGGAGACATACAAAATATGCTCCAATTGAACCCACGGCTCTTTAATTAGTTTAATAATGCACACTTTCTCATGAGGTCTCTGAAATAAGAGGCTGGAACAGTAAAAAAAACACATTTATTTATTTATATAAACCTTTAAATCTGGGTTCGATAGCACTGTTACACATTCAAGTCTGATTGAATGAGTCTCTGCATCTCAGTTTCATCTGTCTGTTTTCTGTCACTATTTTAGTTCCACTCACTCAATATTTCAGCGTACCCAAACCCAACTGATTTCCATACATGTAAACCAAAACACATCTGAATCTGACTGTGGATGCTCTCGCAGGGTAACATGTCAACCTCAAGACAAATCCAGCCATTTCTGCTTGGATCGCAATCACGAGACATTTGACGCCAAAGGACTAGATTTTCCAGTCTAAGATAATTGTCATACCACAGACCTTAGACAAGCAACAACTCCATAAAGTGGAGGAGTTTAACAAGTAAATTATGCAACACAATTAGCATAAAATCTCTCCGTTCAGACCATAATAAAGGCCAAACCCTATCCAGAAGGTTTTAGGGTTGTTTAACACAGCACAACAGATAAGAGCACGATGACGAATTATAAACAAAATACATGACGTGTCACTTTTTTTTCTGGATGTTTCCTGGAGGCGTTTGAGGAAGTGAAAATAAAACTGAAGAGTGATGTGTAATACTGAGAGTGACTTAAAATACTATTTTACCATTTGACGTGTGCCAAGTCACTATGAGTATAACTGAACAATGAAGCAGAAACATCACCTTTGAGCTAAACTACGTGATGTTGTCGCTGTTGTTTTTCAGATTAATTCACAGGTGATTCATGATTTAGCCGATAAAAAATTAACACTTCCTTGCCAGAAAACATTAATCTTCCTTTGAAGAAAGTCAACATTTGCTTTAGCTCAAAAAATATCAAAATAAATGTTCATGGTGGAAAAGAATAGATCCGCTTTCATGGTTCTGCAGTTTCAGATGAAACCATCTGCCCGCTCCAAACCCTCACTGTTTGTGGTCTAAACGGTGGAAAATTCCAGCATGAGAGCTGTTTAGTGTCAGTAAGCAGTGGGAAATCATTATCAGATGCTTTTATCTGAAGACTCTTACAGTATTTATTTACAGGACAATCTCTTAAACAAAGGCTCTTGGGGAAGAAACTTTTTGTTACAATCTTACTTAAAGCTCTAAGTGAGAGCATGGACCTTATATATTTACGGTTTCTATTACTTTACTTTATATTAGGTGGCCTTAACCTGTATGTAATAATCTTAAAATTAAAGTGATAGTTCACCCAAAAATGAAAATGTGATGTTTATCTGCTTACCCCCAGGGCATCCAAGGTGTGTTTGTTTCTTCAGGAGAACACAAATGAAGATTTTTAACTCCAACCGTTGCTCGTATAATGCATGTCAATGGGGTCCAATTCAAATTAGACCCCATTGACATGCATTATACGAGCAACGGTTGGAGTTAAAAATCTTCATCTCGGATGCCCTGGGGCTAAGCAGATAAACATCACATTTTAATTTTTGGGTGAACTGTCCCTTTAATCCTTTGATACAATGCACTTTTTGTGTACATACATGTTTTTACATTGTACTTACTTACCCACACCACCACACCTGTCCCTTACCCTACCCTGCCCTTAAACTTATAAACATAAACAATTATCATAATTACTCCAAACTTTTGAACACTAGTGTACGTACGGGTGATCCACTAAAGGTTTCACTTACAGAGTATCTGCTTTTCTTGATGCACAGAAAGACCTTCTTCTGAAACTCGGGTCGCTTGCAGTATTCCCTGTCATTCGCTCGGATGCTCCAACCGGCCTCTGAG
Source organism: Pseudorasbora parva (assembly GCF_024679245.1). Taxonomy (NCBI): domain Eukaryota; kingdom Metazoa; phylum Chordata; class Actinopteri; order Cypriniformes; family Gobionidae; genus Pseudorasbora; species Pseudorasbora parva. The sequence goes on from NC_090189.1 coordinate 6,316,246, forward strand.
AGGAAAAGAAAACAACAAAACTAAATCAGAACACAAACCAAGCAGTAACAGGAGAGTTTTACAGTATTCAGATCAGTCTTCAAACTCACCGACAGCAGGCGCGGGTCTGGTTTCTGGTTCTGGTAGCTGGTCTTCACTCCGATCCAAATCATCTTCTGACTGTAACTCCTCGTCCGTCTCGTCGTCACTGTAGGGCATCACCTCATCATCCGGCTCCTCCAGGGAATCCTGGGAATGTGCCCGCGGCCGAACGCTCATCCTGAGAGTCCCACTGCAGACAGACAAAAATATTACATCATGGGCCAAATTTAATAAACAGGGCAAATTATCGTGAGAGCAAAAAACAAAACAAAAAACAAACCAGATGGGAGTGGAAAGTTCTCTCCTCAAATCTACTGACAACGCACAAATGAAAGAACACAGATGCAGCCCGATCATATCTGGTTTGAGTCATGCTTTTTTGGGCCGTTAAATAATAACACCAGTAAATTGACGAGCACAAACCTTCACATCTTTTCCAGCTGCACCAAACCAATAAAGACTAGCACTTAACTATTCATAAAAATTTTCTGTTTGTTTGTTAAAAAAATGTGTGTACTGTGCTTGAATAACTGAGACTTCTTACAGCACTTGCAGGCTGTTGCCCTTGATTGTTTGGTTGCTTCTATTGCTCTCTCCTTTGTATGTCATTTTGGATAAAAGCGTCTGCTAAATGATTAAATGTAAATGTAAATCACATTGCAAGATTCATTTAAAAAATCTTCTCCCACAAATACTGTCTGAAAGGGAAACCCCAACAAATGCATATGCAATAAGGTCAGCCAGTAGCTTTTTTTAACTGCAAAAGAGGGTTTGTGCTGGCGCAGGCTGTAAATCTGTCCCTAAGACTTTTGAACAAGTACATAACCAGCACTGAGGCGCAACAATCGACAGATTTGCGTGTCGTGCAACATGTCAAAACAATGATTTGGCTTGCAGAAAATACAGAGATTTTCCACTACACACTTAAGAGTGATGAATCTATTCTTGCATAATACTGTTGTAATTACAAATGTATTTAAAGGCGCAGTGTGTAGTATTTATGAGGATCTATTGACAGAAATAAAATATAATATACATAACTATTTTTCAGTAGTGCGTAAAGACCTTACATAATGAACCGTTATGTTTTTAACCTTAGAATGAGCCATTTCTATCTACACACACCGCAGGTCCCCTTAAGGTGAAGTCGTCATTTTGCGTCATGTTTCTACAGAAGCCCTAATCAGACAAACTGTTCTACAGAGCGCTAGTTACTCTCTGCTCTAAGCTTCTCTATGTGCTTCGAAGGCGAGGGGTGAGCGGAGGACAGTTGCAATTCACAACCTCACCTCTAGATGCCGCTGAAACTCACACACTGCACCTTTAAAGAACATTGAATATGAAAATGGTAGTGAAGAGATTCAGTTCCATGGTTGGTACTGAATCATTATCATATTCATAAACAAGATTATTTAAATCCTTTTTTGCTCCTGTAAAGTCCATTAAAAAAATTAAGACTAAAAACATGTGAGGAAGATGCAGTAAAACAAGCAATCGCATGTAAGCAGATGCATATGCAAAACTGACTGTGGGGGCATTTCGAAAACTTGGGCCAATGGTTGGTTAGACTCGATTTAATTCATGATTCAAAAGTTTCCGATTGAATTTGAAAGTCATTTTTGCTCAATCAGAATGATTAACTCTGAACTGTAATTAAATTGTATTTCAAATAATATATCAAATCATTTTTATTCCTTTTTGAATGCATTTCAAACTAGAAGAATTTTTATTAATAAGTTATTAACAAGTAATTAAAAATGCCACATTAAATATACATACAATTAAGGACATAACCTTAAATGAATTAAATAATCCTGACATATTCCACTTAAATAATTCAAATTAATTTGATTTTCATTTACTATTAATGTAAATGTGTAAATATTAAAAAAACAAAAACAAAATCCTGAGTGCAGCATTAAACTTAACGGCATTTAAACTTTTGAACTAGTTCAGATGTGTAAATTTAGCTATTATTTTTTCATGTGGACTATATTATATATTTATTAATGGCAGTACTACATAAAAAGGTAAATGCAATTTATGAACATTTTTCAGATTCTGCAAGATGAATGTAAGCTTATGATCTTAACTTATACATAAAGGCTATTTTGAAAGAGTGCAATATGATATAATATTTTAGAGCTCAGCATAACGGAGCAAAATATTCCATATTTCAGAGTGAAACAGGACAAAAATTTGGTCACCCTTTAGATTAGGGTCCAATTCTCACTATTAACTACGACTTTTGCCTCAAACTCCTAATTACTGCTTATTACTAGTTAGTAAGGTAGTTGATAAATGGTTAGGTATCGTGTGGATTAGTAAGGTAGTTGTTAAATTGTTCGGTATCGTGTGGATTAGGGATGTAGAATATGATAATGCAGAATAATGCATTAATATGTGCTTTATTAGTGCTAATAAACAGCCAATATCCTATAATATGCTAATAAGCAACTACACTGTAAAAAAAATATATAATAATGTCGCCAATTGAACATTTTCTAGTGCCAAATAAAACATTTTGATGTGATCAGTCACTAGAAAATTTTCAATTGGAGACCTGAATTTTTTTTACAGTGTAGTTAATAGTGATAATTGGACCCTGAACTAAAGTGTTACCAACAATTGTAATCCATAGGGAATTAATTTGTTTCTTAAAAGCCCTATTCGGACAGGACAAGTTTTCATGGAGGACAGGCATACTTTGTAGGGCTTGGTATTGACACAAATTTCATGATTCGATTCACAAGCTTGTGATTCGATTCGATTCGGAATCAATTTAATTCAATATTGATTATTTTGGATATATTTCAGGAACAGAATAGGGCACATTTTCTCAAGGAACAAAATATCTCAAATAATGCTGTAAACTATACACACTGTCAGAAAAAAAGGTACAGTGCTGTCACTGGGCTGGGGTGGTACCCTAAGGTACAAAACTGAAAATGTACTAATACGTACCTTAAAGTTACTACTATGTAGGTACTAATACGCACTCTTAAAGTACTGATAAGTACCTTTTAAGGTACTATGTACCATTTAGGGGTTAGTAAGGATCAAAGATGTACCTTTTTACTTTTGTACCTTAGGGTACCGCCAGTGACAGCTGGTTACAAATTGATTAACTGATTTGTATACAAACACTTCAATTCAAGGATTTTTTTAATAATAATACAATTATACAAGCACTTAATCATATTTCTACTCCAATTAATGTTTTTAAAATATAAACATTTAAATGGTGGCTGTCAAAGAAACTTAAAGGATTTATTCAAACATGCATTAAATATTCCAGAAAAAATAAAAAATATAATGAAACATGGTGCACATATTTAGCAAAATGCCCCCCTCTAAGTTATATTTTGTATCTAACTAATGCGTTTATGAACACTGGATATGGTTTTCTGTGGTTAATGTGGCATTACGTGACACATTTGATAAGAGGTTTTATTGACGTCTTTACACGGATGAAACACTGAACGATTACATGAGACATGATACAGATTTGGGTAAGTTGTACTGTATCTTTTAACACACTTTCAGATGCTCATTCATGTTTATTTCGCGCTATAACTGGTATTAAAGCGGAGGAGAACAGCTGTTGAACAGCTGTTGAACAGCTTTTGCAACATCGATCGGTCATGCACCGTTGCATTAAACACTGTCAAAACAATTCTTCTGCATGCTTTCATTTCATTTATTTTTCCCCCCTCATTTTAATATGGACAGTATCTAAGGAAAAAATTAAATTAAATTAAATAAAGCCAAATTGCAGATACTATGAAGACTTGTCTAGAGGCCTATGCTCACTTATGAGGACTTATTATAAACAGCCACTTATGTGCAATTTATTTAAATAGGGTTTTAATAATGAAGTCAGGTTATATCAATGCACAGCAGATGACCTTCTGTAATAAACACAGACATGTTCATCCCGCTCAAATTGGTAAATAATTTACCAGACGTCGGGTGAACTCAAACGCCGTTTAGAAAACTAGTCCTGTCTGAATAGGGCTATACTGCGGCTGAATAAAATGAAGAGGACTTGCAATTGTTTTGTTTTCGGAATAACATGCATTGATGAATGATTCACAATAAAACCAGGAACGTGGTTTAAGAAAGTAAAGAGTTACCAGTAACTAGTCAGAGGGTCTATTCTGATTTCATATGGATTTTAATGACTGAAGATTTTCATTTCTCAGATGCAAATGTCACCACAAATCACAAGATGTTCGTCCTCTGACCTTATGAAAACCTGAGGTGTTCTCGATCCAGATGAGCGCTCAAGCATTTTCACCGAGGTCAATGTTTGAGAAGAGATTAATTTGGAAAAATTACACAGAGAAGAATCCCTCTTTAAATATTCATTAACCGTCCTTCATTTCATCACATGAATGGGTGATGATCGAAGATGACTTAACACATTTACCAACACCAACAGCAAAGTCCCAAACCCTTATCTTGGTTTATCATCATATGACAAAATAGCAGGCTGTGCCAAGAAACTGTGCCCTTAAGGACGTCTGTGAATGTAGCATAACATAAATAAAGTCTGAAATACACGTATATACACTACTAAAACTAGCAAGCACTGCCATTATTACCCATGCTGAAACACACACAATCCACCAGGATGCTGCCGCAGACCTGTGTAAAGAGCGTAACAGAGCACACACCCGGAAAGAGAAAGAAACACACCATGCAAAACACACACCCATGTTTATCCACGCCTCGCTTTGCGTATGTGATGCAACGCCACAGTAAGTGACATTTTTAGCTATGAAAATCTGCGGTCTTAGAGAAACAGACCTGCCAAGTTTCAAGTGGATGTATCAGAGAAATTCATCAAGGTTTTCGTTAACAAGCCACATAATTACACTGGTTTCCGTTTAGTGTTCAGCTCTAAATGCATGGTTTACTTCTCAAAAATAAAAGATTTTCAGTGGTTCTCGGATTCAACAAAACACTCATGGATGGATGGATGGATGGATGGATGGATGGATGGATGGATGGATGGACGGACGGACGGACGGACGGACGGACGGACGGACGGACGGATGGATGGATGGATGGATGGATGGATGGACGGATGGATGGATGGATGGATGAATGGCTGAACAGATGGATGGATGGATGGATGAATGGCTGAACAGATAGATGGATGGATGGATGGATGGACGGGTGGCTGAACAGATAGATAGATGGATGGATGGATGGATAGATGGATGAATGGCTGAACAGATGGATGGATGGATATAGCAAATAGATAGATCCAGAAAAAGAGGCAGTCACTGATTGGTAGTCATTGAAACCTAAAACTCTTTTTTTAGCTATATTTGAGCATAAGAAACAACATTTATGGGTCAGTTTATGTTGTATTTTGTTGCCGTTTTGAAATATGTTATTTAATTGTGAGATTGGTAAACAGTTTTGGAGATTTCTACCCTGACAAGCCAGACCCACATCAAGATGTTTGGTCTGGAAACTCACCATTGACAGCTCAATCCGAGGGGCGGATAAACGGTTGTCTTTCAAACTCCCTCTGCACCCGATAGGATAGCGCTACAACCAACCAGAGCAACGAAGGTGAAGCAGAGCTCGTTGATAGATTAAACATTCGCCGTATCCGGTCGGCTAAACTCCGAACACATCTTCCCTTTTTAAGAATGACTTCAGTGCCGTTCTTTGTCCTTTTCTCAGAGAAAAGCTTAACTCCAAGTCTTCCAGTCGCGCTCAAAGCTGATTCGAAAGACCGCCGCCGTTCGCCAGTTTCTGTGTTTACTAGAAGCACGCAAACGCAACTCAGCCGCCGTCATTATTGCCCCGCCCACCGACTGTATACACGATGTGATTGGCCCGACCAAAGTTTGGCGTTTACAGCTCAGAAGGGTATTGAGAGTTGCTAGACGTCACTCGCGGGCAGATTAGATTTGCTGCCGCTAGGGTGCGTTTAGATTTTTTAGGCTAGGAGATTTCAGGATTGCCCCGTTCAAATAAATATGACTTGGTCTAAGATGCTTGAAAAAGCTGCTGGTGGCATTGCAAATATGGCCGGCGAGTGAACAGATGACTTTCCTTGAAAGGGATTTTGGAAATGTTCCATGTAAACACGACTTCTCATCTCGTAAATAAGAACTTCCCAGGAGGACTTGAACACACCAAAAGCAAATCTACAGGTCTGTGTCTGAACAGGGTGTTTGAGTCAAGATTGTATCGTGCAGCTTTAATAAACTGTATGTTGAGATATTCATGGAACAAAACATTCTGGGGGCCATGAAAGTTTTGTGAAAATTATCAAAAATTCACAAAACTTTTGACCAAAAAAAAAAAGGCTAACAGGGAAAGAGTCAAAATAAAACTTGTGCTCTGACTTTTGTACAGATTTATAGCTGACGTGTATAACCTTTAAAACTATTCGAGCTGGAGTACACAACTATGCATACAACATACCTTCAGTCTGATATTACCCGAACAACACGTTAGGCGAGTGAGATATCATCCACTTACACATAAACAAGCCCTTCAGCCGTCTGCCTGACTATTTATCTATTTATATCACGACACCATTCAGACAAGCCATTTTGCATAAATTTTTTCTATCATTCAATTAAAAAAAACGTAAAGTCTGTTAGCAACAGCTAATGCTAAACAATTAAGTGTTATTCAATTAAAAGTTCAGTCCATACAATTCAGTTATTTCAAGTAGCTCTGAAATGTTCTAATAAGAGACCTTTGGCTTTAAACGGATGTTTTTCGAATGGAAACCATCTATTAGTTGACTCTATGAGTTTGTTTGTTGGTTGAAGGTTTTGCATTTTGCAGGTTAAAAAACAGAAGGAAAAAAACAGTTTCCATCAACAACTCTTCCCTGTTCCGTGAGTGACACAACAAGTCGACTATCCTGATCTCCAGCAGGAATGATGACACCTCATCACATACTCAAAATATGAGCAAATACTATGATGACGAGAACAAAGATTCCCATTGAAGAGGCAAATCCACCAGCCACGCCCACACAGACCTTCTGTAGGTCTGCAGTAATAAAAGGGGACTATATGAGCGATCAGGTGCGTCTGGTCTCGGGGAAACAGTTTTGAAAGTCTCGCCCCGGGGCAGTGCTATGGTAACGCTTTCACATGGGGGATGGGCTCGAGAAATAAAGGGAAGGAGGAAACACAGGGATCCCTTTGAGATCACGTTCACCTGCTGCTGTGCAACCTGAGAGGAGAGATGAACCAGCTCCTGCCATCAGGACCCACGTAGGCCTAAACATAAGATTTATTTCAATTGATATATAACATTTCCATCTCTTAGCAAGCATTGACAGTAGATGCCTGGAATCAATGAAGATGGAAATTACATAAAAATTAGCCATAATTTACTCAACCTCAAGCAATTCTAGGTGTAGATGACTTTCTTCTTCAAAGTATTAAAATTATATTGTGTGTATACAGTATTGTTCAAAATAATAGCAGTACAATGTGACTAACCAGAATAATCAAGGTTTTTCGTATATTTTTTTATTGCTACGTGGCAAACAAGTTACCAGTAGGTTCAGTAGATTCTCAGAAAACAAATGAGACCCAGCATTCATGATATGCACGCTCTTAAGGCTGTGCAATTGGGCAATTAGTTGAAAGGGGTGTGTTCAAAAAATAGCAGTGTGGCATTCAATCACTGAGGTCATCAATTTTGTGAAGAAACAGGTGTGAATCAGGTGGCCCCTATTTAAGGATGAAGCCAACACTTGTTGAACATGCATTTGAAAGCTGAGGAAAATGGGTCGTTCAAGACATTGTTCAGAAGAACAGCGTACTTTGATTAAAAAGTTGATTAGAGAGGGGAAAACCTATAAAGAGGTGCAAAAAATGATAGGCTGTTCAGCTAAAATGATCTCCAATGCCTTAAAATGGAGAGCAAAACCAGAGAGACGTGGAAGAAAACGGAAGACAACCATCAAAATGGATAGAAGAATAACCAGAATGGCAAAGGCTCAGCCAATGATCACCTCCAGGATGATCAAAGACAGTCTGGAGTTACCTGTAAGTACTGTGACAGTTAGAAGACGTCTGTGTGAAGCTAATCTATTTTCAAGAATCCCCCGCAAAGTCCCTCTGTTAAAAAAAAGGCATGTGCAGAAGAGGTTACAATTTGCCAAAAAACACATCAACTGGCCTAAAGAGAAATGGAGGAACATTTTGTGGACTGATGAGAGTAAAATTGTTCTTTTTGGGTCCAAGGGCCACAGGCAGTTTGTGAGACGACCCCCAAACTCTGAATTCAAGCCACAGTACACAGTGAAGACAGTGAAGCATGGAGGTGCAAGCATCATGATATGGGCATGTTTCTCCTACTATGGTGTTGGGCCTATTTATCGCATACCAGGGATCATGGATCAGTTTGCATATGTTAAAATACTTGAAGAGGTCATGTTGCCCTATGCTGAAGAGGACATGCCCTTGAAACGGTTGTTTCAACAAGACAATGACCCAAAACACACTAGTAAACGGGCAAAGTCTTGGTTCCAAACCAACAAAATTAATGTTATGGAGTGGCCAGCCCAATCTCCAGACCTTAATCCAATTGAGAACTTGTGGGGTGATATCAAAAATGCTGTTTCTGAAGCAAAACCAAGAAATGTGAATGAATTGTGGAATGTTGTTAAAGAATCATGGAGTGGAATAACAGCTGAGAGGTGCCACAAGTTGGTTGACTCCATGCCACACAGATGTCAAGCAGTTTTAAAAAACTGTGGTCATACAACTAAATATTAGTTTAGTGATTCACAGGATTGCTAAATCCCAGAAAAAAAAAATGTTTGTACAAAATAGTTTTGAGTTTGTACAGTCAAAGGTAGACACTGCTATTTTTTTGAACACACCCCTTTCAACTAATTGCCCAATTGCACAGCCTTAAGAGCGTGCATATCATGAATGCTGGGTCTTGTTTGTTTTCTGACACTTGTTTGCCACGTAGCAATAAAAAATATACTAAAAACCTTGATTATTCTGGTTAGTCACATTGTACTGCTATTATTTTGAACAATACTGTATGTGCATATATATATATATATCATGTAGAATCTACAATCTCAGACCTAGTTCATTAGATGTCTTCCGTGGCTGAAATACGCTCTGTTTTCATCCGACTGCCAACCCGGGTGTCAAAATACTATTGGGTAATTGGCAGTGGGCGGGATCACAAAGACATTCAGACACAGAACAGACACAGATCAACACAGAACACGCATTTAAAAGGAGAACTGGCTGTAGCATTGCTTTTCAGAAAAACAAGTAAGTGAACTTAAAGGGCAACTGACTCTGTTGTGAAGAGTTGTAAAGAGTGTAAAGATGTGTAAAAATGTAAAGAGTTTTATCTCTAAAAACAGATTAGCTTATAACGCTAGTTAGTATATGGGGCCTAGAATAAGTCAAATTAAACTTTGTAAGTGTACAAACAGTTTAATAAGAAGATACTTTCTAAAGACAGTCCATTACGCGTTTACAGACAGGCGCCATCTTGAAAAACAGTCTGGAAGAGTCAAGCCACGAGCGCTCTGCTAGGTGATGAACTGCGACTTGGAATCTCCTATGGTCCGTTGTTTCCGGAAGAAAGATAGTCAACCATATATTTTAATAAACAGATATAATTCATGCATTTCCATGTAATTTCACAAACTCAATTCCTATCTATCAGCTCACTTAGCACAGCGTTCGTGGCTCGACTAATCGAGACTGTTTTCCAAGATGGCTGCTCTCTGTGAACTCGTAATGTACTGTCTTTATAAAGTATCTTCTTATTAAACTGTTTGTACACTTACAAAGTTCTCAAAGTTCTCAATAATGACAGTTTCTTTGCCAACCTGCTAGGTAGGTGTGAACACATTTCTTGCAGCAAACCACATTTAACCAGTTAAAAATCGTTAATTTGCCCATTGGCCCCTCTCTCTGTCATGGCCTCCTAATCATCCCCATCCTCTCCACCATAAGCTGGTGTGTGGTGAGCGTTCTGGCGCCATATGGCTGCCGTCGCATCATCCAGGTGGTGCTGCACATTGGTGGTGGTTGAGGAGATTCCTCCCTTCTAAGTATAGCGCTTTGAGTGCCTAGAAAAGCGCTATATAAATGTAACAAATTATTAGATAATAATAATAATACATTTTTTTTATAAAGCATGTCATACATATATTTATAAGGAAAATCTCAAAGTGCTACAAAATAAAGTAGTTAGAGCAATTAAGAATTAAATTAAAATCAACACAAAAATGTATTTTTGTAAGACTGCATGTTATTAAACAGATTTCTGTGATAATTGCTGTTGATTTGTGTGCTTTCAAAAGAGCGTTCAACACGCATGGTTCTTTGAGTGACTCAGGGAAACTTTCCCAAGATCCCTTGTGCAAATCAGTTTTGCAATTCACAGGATTCAAATTCTCACCCATTTGCTTTACAAGTCAGGAAATTCAAATCCTGGAGTGGTGGCGCTTCACTGCTGGTGAGCAATTTGCTTTTGTTGTATTGGAGAAAGAGAAGATTTTACTAGCACAATCTGAACAGAATGCGCCGGCATGTGCGATATAATACACAGAACATTCACAGAATTCACTCAAATAAACCATAATAGATCAAATGATCTACAAAGAATTTAGTGAGAAATGTTTGAGTTCATTGATTGACTGTGAGCCCATTAGACTTTCTCAGGAGAAACATCTGAGAAGCAGACAAATGCATTTAATCTGGAAATATCAAAGAGATCTGATCTGTTAGATTTATTTCCTAAAGCTTAAAATTCACCCTGATATTTTCATCAAAACCTCCTCGCAATCTTTGCACTGAGGTTCATGCATGCACCAATCCATCTTACAAAACGTTATTTTTTTTAAATGCATCATCCTCTCAGAAATACACATCAGTGCTTTCACTAGAAGATCCATTGGAAACTTCTTGGATCAGTTCAAGCTCTTGGCATGTTTACAACTCTCTGCTATTTTCTTAGACAAATATTAACCCTTATTATGCTAAACTGAATGTATACCGATTAGTGACTGTTAACGGGGAAACGTGGGGCTTAATTTGATTAAGATTAAGAACATTAAAGACAGTTACGGTCGTTCTTTACATAACAAAGTGTAAAGTCATAGACAGTGATTAAGTGTGTATATGCCAGAGTTATTCCTAATGAGCGTTGCAATATTTCAATGTCTGCTTTAATTTGTAGCAGGTAAAAAAAAAAAGGTTTTTAGAGTCTTCAAAATACAGACAAACATTATAGATCCATTATAGCCCATAACAGTGTAGTGGAGCAGTTATATGATAGATACACTGTAAAAAATGTTGGTTGTTTTTTGTTGGTTTAACTTAAAAAAGTAAGTAACCTGGTTGCCTTAAAATTTTGAGTTTATTTAAAATAAAAATTTGAGTTGATACAATGAAGGAAATTTGTTTAATAAATAGAAACTCAAAATATTTTTGTATCTGAACCACATAAAAAAATGGATAAATCATGAAAATAGCACAATTTGGCATGTTTCACTGCGTCATCAGAAATAAAACACACACAATTACCCAAAATGCTTAAAAAATCTTTTAATAATATTTTAATAAAGGTTGTCAAATTTTAAAAAATGTTCATTGTATTAACTCAACCAGGTAACCAGGTCACTTTTTTCTAAATATTTTTTTACAGTGTAGATGCACTTTTATGGACTTCAAAAATGACATAACCATTCACTGCCATTATAAAGCTTGGAAGAGCCAGCACAGGACATTTTTAATATAACTGTGTTCGTCTGAAAGAAGAATGTCATATACACCTCGGATGACTTGAGGGTGAGTAAATCAAGTTTTTGGGTGAACTATACACTGTAAAAAAAAAATATTTAGAAAAAAGTAAAAGACAACCTTTATTAAAATATTATTAAAAGATTTTAAGCATATTGGGTAATTGTGTGTGTTTTATTTCTGATGACGCAGTGAAACATGCCAAATAGTGCTATTTTCATGATTTATCACATTTTTTATGTGGTTCAGATACAAATAATTTGAGTTTCTACTTATTAAACAAATTTCCTTCATTGTATCAACTCAAATTTTTAATTTCAATAAACTCAAAATTTTAAGGCAACCAGGTTACTTACTTTTTTAAGTTAAACCAACAAAAGACAACCAAATTTTTTTACAGTGTACCTTTAACGTATAATTTAACATTTTTTGTTAAGATAACTCAAACATCCAAATTGACTAAACTTAAAATTAAGGCAGCACAAACACTCACTCTTTTAAAAGTTGAAACAAAACATTAATATCGAATTTTAAGTTAATTGTATATTAAATCCATATTATTTAACCACTAAATTATATCAGGTACCCTCTAAAAAAAATACTAAAGAGAAAAAAGTCACGGCAACTTATTATTTTACATTACTTTAACTTATGAAAATAAGTTGATTTAAGTTGACTTGTATAGAAAATTTGATAACACTTAAAAATGTGAGGCAGCAACTAAACTTAAGTTGAAATAGTTGGACATTTTTAACAGTGTTATCAATCAGAAATTGACTGGAAAATTACTAACACCTTTTTTATTGCAATAACAATCCGGAACATGCATTAAGACAGTAAATGGGTACATTTTAATTCCACGCTTACTTTAAAAAATAAATTTCTTCTTCCTCCGCTAAAGCACATTGTTAAGCTAGTGTTTACGAAGGTGAACTTTTCCCACGTATCACAACTGAGTCCTGTTACACTCAACACTACATGTGTTTGGCCTCTCATGCCTGCCAGAGCACTATGGGTAACAGTATCCTCCATTAGAGAAAGATGATAGCAGAAACAGGAGACGGTGGAGGTGTGTGAGGATGGGGGTCTTCCGGGACAGATGCCCCATGCATTAACCATGCACTTGATGTTTGAGCCACAACTTACTAAACTCAGCGTGAAGTGGTTTCAATGATGCATTTAACCTACAAATGAACTACAGGGAATTTAAGATTCACACCTGATGATGTAATTTAGCGCCGCACAGCTCTGCATGTATTACTTCAATAGGCCGGTCACGATAACACATTTTGCTGGACGATAAATTGGCCAAGAAATTATTGCGATAAACGATAATATTGTCATTCTGAGATCACTCTCATCTAACATAATGATGCATAATAATGCAGGTACATTTCAGAAGATCAATAAACTTTTATTTCTAAAGACTATTTAACACTGAAAATGGAAAACATTTTAAATATCCACAATAAATGAACAAAACGACCAAAAACAATAATTAAATGAATGAAAACTGCAACAGATGAGGTGCATATTAGGGGTGACACGGTTTACAAAACCCACGGTTCGGTTCTGTACGGTTCTTGTTTTTTCTTTTCTTTTAATCGTTAACACTACAGAAATTTACTTCAGCATATGATAGTTCATCAGCATACGATGAACTTAATTATTGACAATTTAGGATACAGCATTAAAAAAAAAGTTATATCTTGTAATCACAAACTGAACTTGACTTGACCATCTCTGAGGAAAGCTAGGTGAGATTGTGATACAGCAAGAGAGAAGACATTGATGACATGCTTTTCATTTATTTGGCAAAAAAAGGAGGCCGTGTATTGCTATCTTTACAGGAACTTATGTGCCTTTTTTAGCACACAAAGATTGAACCGAAGAATTAACTTGCATTTATCAAACTGCCAACTTCAGTGCAGCTTTAAGCCTCGTTTATACTCGACGCGTCCACACGAGCGCGAGGGTGTGTGTAGCAAAAATGCCGTCAGCGAGACCCCATTTCGCTTCGCGCTGTGCACGTCAAATTGTGTAACTTTGCGTGCGGCTCCGCAACCGAAGAAGCACGAGTTCAGGCGAATGTGGCCGAGCATGACGTCTCATCACACCGGCATCTGGTCTGCGCGTCGAGTATAAACAGCTCCCCAAACGAGGCGCGCGCAGTCAACGAGAGAGACGAGGATAACAAACAAGCATGCAAACAGAAATTATCGCGGCCGGAAAAATTAGAGCTCATTTTTTTATCGTGCCATTAATTGATTTATTGACTATCGTGACAGGCCTATGCTTCAAATCAAAGTTTGCAGTGTTGTGATTTCAAAACGTGGTTCATGATGTATAACTCTTTAACAAAGACGATTTTAAAATCCCTATGAGAAAAAAAGAATGAAATTATAAGAGGGCGGGCACTAATGCACTATAGAGTCCCTTATTGTGTTCTTTCTGTTGTTAATTTATGAGTTACCAACTAGTTTTGAGATCTTCTCTCCTGACATTTGTCTATGACAAAATTACAATCCTTTTGCTAACTCTACAACAAGTAAATCAACTTTACCAGTGATGCCATAGAAATATACCTGCAAAATGCAACTTCAAACACAAAATGATAAAGATGTCTGCGTGCTTGTTTCTCTGGCACATAATAGGCACTACAGTTGCAAAACAAACCATGACAAAGTGATCCGACACAAAGCCGAGGGCTCTCGTATCACTCTGAAGGAAGTTTTTACAATAATAACTGTGTATTATACAACTTATTAAACAACTACTATCCAAATACACATATAAATGCACAAAAATATGGATCTGAGCTTATTAGCTTCTGCCAGGTCTATTAGAAATAGTCCATTACAATGCTAAACAATCAATCCATCAACAAGAGGAACACCCAATTAAGTTTACAAATCATTATACAAAAATATTTAAATCACAGAATGCCACAACTTCATACTTCAACAAAGTATTCTATGTAAACGCTTTAACATTAGCTAAAACTAAAACTATAATCATTTTCAGTAGCTGATATAATATATAAATTAACTGAAATTATATAAAATATTTAAAAAAAATCTAAATTTCTCATTTAAATTACTTGATTAAATTAATTCAAATACAAATTCATTTAAAATAATATACTGTCAAAAAGATCTAATAAAAATTACAAAAAGAACAAAATTACTGAAAATGTTACACAATTAAAAATAAAATAGCAGTAAAAACTATAATAGTATAGTGCTTTTGAGTTCTTTTCTATCATTTATTATGTGTTTTGACTATACATTTTACTTTAGAAAGTATATAAAATTACAATTGTACTGTGAAAAGTGTCTTTATTTTTGACGTTTTATACACCATTATATGAGATATGTCTCAGCTGAAGTAAATAATAAAATATTTATCGGCTTTAATATATTGTACACATTTTATCAGGCCGATATGATAATTAGTTGAACATATATATCGGCCGGATTATAAAACGACAGATAATATGTTAAATGCTCTGGTGCATTGCTCTGCTACAGCTTTAAAGCTAGCATGCAATAAATGTTCAGATTGTAATGGTAATTCAAAAGAGAAAGCAACAGAAACCGCACCCACTCCATTTCACAATGTTTGCGGTCCTTCTGAACACAGAAGAAACCAGTTCTCTGAGGCAGATAACCTTAACCTAAATACAGCAGAATGGACATGGCAAAAGAAGAGCAATCAAGTTAAAACATGTCAAAGCATTCTCACAGGAGATTCATTCATAAGAGAGTAGACACCCACCGCAACCGCACCATTGATGATTTACACCCACCCACCTCATTCAGGACGACCGTCCGCTGGGTTTACGGCTCAGAGTGGTTTCTCAACACACCAATGTACAATAAATTAAACATGACACGTCCTATTTACCAAAGAATTTCCAGGCCTTTTCCAGACTTGTGTAATGGCTTTTCAAAAATAATTTTCAGCAACTGGATACTGTAACAATTTCACGGGCACCATTTTAAAAACATTTTTTTTGTTAATGATAAAGTAATATGGTCTCATTTTAACATTAGTTTACTAGTACACTACTTTACCAATTTTAGATGTGCTCCACAAACTTAGACAACTGCTCACCTGACGTGACAGAAAGACTAACAGAAACACATTAAATGAGATAATCTATGATGAAACACAGACCTTTCTAGAAAAACAACAGATCTGATTTCTGACTCCAGGACAGTTTGTGGTGTTATTGCACCCCCGGCTGAAAAACCTTACATTCAGGCTCAGATGAGATTCACTTCCTATTCTTTAGGTTTGAGGGTCCAAAAGAGCCCAACAAAAACAAATGATAGACTCAGTATGTTGAACTTGGCCACCATATCGGTATCGGCCGATATATGTTCATTTTGATAACATTATCGGCCCGATAAGAACATTTGGCCAATATATTAAAGCTGATAAATAATAGATTATTTAATTACGCTGAGACATTTCAGATGCACACTGTCCGCCATTAAAATATTTGAAATATGATTAATTTTGAATAAGTTCAGTGCAACATGTGAACATAAGAGCATTATAACTACTTTTTATTTTATTTTAATTATTATACTTTTTATTAGACTATTCTTAGACCAAACAAAAGTTAAGTTTTCATCGGGGACAAAAGTATGTTTGACAAGTCATTTAGTGCATAATGAGCAGAACAATCACAGAATAATACGACTAGTGCACAGATGTCAGAAAAGTAATAAATTACATTTAGTTTATTATCAGTTCTCAAATACATAAAAAAAATATGATCAACTGATATTTCTAGAACACTTAACATAACGTTTTTAATAACTAAAATATCGGGTGTTTTCTAAAAATGGGCTGTTTTAACGTAATTTTTTTTTAAATTTTAAACCCAACTGTTAGATTTGTCCATATTTGACCGTTGAAACAGCCCATTTTTAGTGTAGGCTATATGAGAACTTCATATGATGACAACAAAGAACTTTTTTTTCAACTACAGCCACAAACGTTTCTTTATTAAACCTACGAATCATTAAGACCCTTTATGACAGTTTAAACATGTTCTAACCGTAACGATTAATTGCAATAAATCTTTACAAACATGCAGCGTTTCTCCGCTGTCGTGGATCCAAACACACACTCACACACAGGTAAGAGGAACTCAGGTGGGACACACCTTCACAACACCGTTTACAAGAACGCAAACCCCTTAAAAGCGTATTTAAAAAACTCAAACATGACTTACCGATCTCAAATCGACTTGTGTGGATCCTCTGAAGGCGTTTCGTGTGTTTTATTGCTCCATGCTCGCTCCGTGTCAGCGTGAAAGAGGCGAGCTGTTCTGAGTGTGTCCTCAATCAGACTGGAAAAACTGGTCGGACGAGGAGAAGCTTTAGTCCTACAAACCCATTATACACACACTAGGATGGAGGCTTGCTTTCTTTTCTTTTTCCCCCTCCTTTCCTTATTGAACCGACACACTCCGAGACTGGAGCTCATTCCTCGGCGATCACGTGATCGCGCAGGTAAGAAAGGTGTGACTCATTTTACAGTCAAATTATGCGGGGAGAATTCTTCTTTTACTCTAATTATTATTTCTGTGTCCTGGTATCGATATAGTTCTATCACATAAATAAATATAAATCCATCACATAAAAAGATAATATAGCCTATCATAAATAATAGAATATAATTTAAATTCAAGTATATAAGTAATTTTTACTTTATATATATATAAACAATAATTTCTAATCAGCTTTAAAATCATCTCAACTTTGGGTGGGTGTAAAACTTGAATAAATATTAATTGTAAAACGAGGTTGTTCTGAATACACTTTTATACAAAATAAAAATATATATTTATTTTATTTTTAATCAGTTTTAAAATGTCTGTTCTTTCGGATGAATGAATATGTAATATAAATGTTAACACATTTTAATAACGGTGAATTATCGCCCTCTACCGAGAGAAAAAAAAGTAGCCTATTTGTTTTAGTCCTGACTCCTGACAGATTATTTAGCGGTCATTTATGATGGGTCTGAATCATTTTAGTTTTACCTCTTTTCTGTGTATTTCTCAAAGATTTTTCAAATCAATGTTTTTTTTCTTCTTCTCACAAGTGAAGCGCAACGACTATCCCGTGACAGCCGTTACTTTTCTCAACGCTCCTAGCCTCCTACCATCAGTGTGATTAACAATAATTTAATTTACAACACCTTAATTTTAATATTTTGATAATATTTTATTTATGGTAATATCTAGATCTCAACGCTTTCTCGCTTTCTGAGCCATCGAAACCGCCCTCTGGAGGACGAAACCTAGAGTAGCCTAACGATCCGATGTTTTTCTTTCTTTCTTTCTTTCTTTCTTTCTTTTTTTCTTTTTTACTGAATTTGAATCTTTACTGCGTTTAAAGTGTATACAAAATCAAAATATACAGAAAAGTATTAGGAAACATTCGAAATTAGATAAGTGTGGAAAAGCATGCTGGTTTACCCTTGTCAAAAATTTGAATTTCAGTTCATCCTGTATAGGATCTTATTAGAGAGAGAGAGAATTTTTAATCAAACAATTAATTAGCAATATTAACATGACTTAATAAACATTACCAATTAAAAAATAACTCTCCAAATTCATCTCTTACCACAAGAGCATTTTCCACACTCCACCTCACATCAAAGAAGTACATATTATTAGTTATTTTACAGTATACATGATCAACAGCAACACTGTACTCTACCAAAGTTTTTAACATTCCAAGCAAGTCAGTATTTTGTCCATCATTCTTACAGTTATGAGATTTTAAAATGGCCAACTTTGCCTGTCCTACTAGAAAGTTGGCAAGTGTACACTGAGCCTTCCATTCTTTCTCATACTTCACCCCCAAGATGGACATATTTTTTTGTAAACATCAAGCCAAGTTAAGTAAATATCCAACAAATCAAACAAAGAAGCTAATCTAAAACAATCATAAAATAAATGAAAAACAGTATCAAGAATATCACAAAAAGGACGTGCAGATAGAACCATTCCCTTGAATTTGGACACATGACTATTGGTTGCCACAGTACTGGAGATCTCTGGACCTCTAGGGGCCTTGAACAAACACCGCCATGATGGAGATATTTCTGAAGAAACTGATAAAAACTCTCTTTATTTGGTGTCAATGCGTTTTTTTCAATTTATTGTAAAACAAGGATTTCACAGACATACAATATAACATCTTTTTATCAACTTTGTGAAAGATTACATCTTCAAACCCTTTCAATAAAGTATAATTTAGATCCAAATCAGAACTCATGCTAACTCTAAGATCCAAAAAATGACAAAAACATTTCACCATAACCAATAAGATAGTTTTCATAAATCAAAAACACTTGAGGAAAAGATTTTTTAAGATCCTCAATTAACTCTTCTACATATCTCTCTCTCTGTGTGTGTGTGTGTGTGTGTGTGTGTGTGTGTGTGTGTGTGTGTGTGTGTGTGTGTGTGAGAGAGAGAGAGAGAGAGAGAGAGAGAGAGAGTGTGTGTGTGTGTATGAGAGAGAGAGAGAGAGAGAAAGAGAGAGAGGCCCAATTGGATCCCATTAAAATCCTGTAGAAATGATCCTACATATTTATGTATTATCTTATAAGACAGGATTTTTTAGGATTTTTTGACAAGGGTAGATAGAAATATGTTTCTTTCTGTACGTTCAAAGATTTTGGCGTTTAAGGTAAGGGATGGTTTACCATAACCCTAACATTAAATCGGTTCTTTAGTGTTTCTGATCACATTTGCTATAGTTTATGAGCGTATTGCAAAAAATACTGCAACAATATTAGGTAAAGCTTCTGATTGATCGCCCATGACCAGGACAGGAGTCATTTAAAGGTGCAGTGTGTAGTATTTATGAGGATCTATTGACAGAAATGCAATATAATATACATAACTATGTTTTCAGTGGTGTATAAAGACCTCACATAATGAACCGTTATGTTTTTATTACATTAGAATGAGCCATTTCTATCTACATAGTACAGTGGTGATCGTTTTGCGCCGCTAAAGGAAACTGTTGAATTTCAATCACTTCGGGGTTGCCAGTTGGAGACTAGTTCACCACAGATGTCCGGTTAGAGACATGAAGAAGATCTTTAATGCTTTAATTTCTCCCCATTAATCCATACAGCTTCAATAAAGGCTCAGCACATCAGTGCAAATGAGCACATTGGTGTGTGTGTGTGTGTGTGTGTGTGTGTGTGTGTGTGTGTGTGTGATTTGGTTCACATCAAATGTGAAGGAAGTATAGAGTCCATTTGATATCTCACTCCATGTTGAGCTTACTATCAATGCTAGTCAACACCGTCATGTTAATGGAGATGGGCGGAGCATAGCGTCTTTGTGATGCTGCTTTGACAGCACGCTCTGACATTGGCTGATTGCCAGATCAAGCCTCACAGACACAAATTCAAAATACATTTACAATGCACCTTTTTAACATCTGCCATGTTTCTACAGAAGCCCTAAATGGACAAACCTCTCTAAAGAGTAATAGTAACTCTCTGGTCTCTCTGACAATGCATCTTTGTCCTGTGTCAGCCACCGTAGCTTCTCTGTGTGCTCTGAAAGGGAGGGGTGAACCTCACCTCTAGATGGCGCTAAAACTCACACACTGCACCTTTAAAGACCATTATTGATTAACATCCATTTATTCAAGAGAAATGTGAAGTCAACAAGTTGAGAAGAAAATGCGGTATCCAGCTTCACCAAAAACAAAAAAAGACGCAATTTAAGAATGCAAATATTCCCCTTCTGCTCTTTATCTAATCTGAATCCCTAATACTTCTCTCACGACCTGCAACAAATCCTTTCCTCACGTGTCAAAATCATAGACAGTAAAAGAAATGGACACAGCGACCCCATTGACGTCTACGGCGAAATAATGAAGTCAACCTAGGGGCACTCACTTCCTGATGGCTGAGCGAACTGCGCAGGCTCAGACTGAGCTTGACGACGTAGATGTGACGTGAGCCTCCTGTCTGACAGCTGTGAGTCTTCTAGTAGATGTGGAAAGCGAAATCTGAATCACGTTGTTTAAATATTTTCTCCCGTTGCTTTTGGCTCACTATGGGCTTCTCCCCATTTTTCCCCCTTGACTTTATCAGACTAGTCTCCAGGACATGTCTCCACGTCCCCCCGACTGCCTCATAGACAGTAAAAGATTGCCTGGGAGCGTCTCCTCAGGTCTATACGGTAATTTCTCAACTGTGCGACAGGGTCGCGTTGGTTATGACGCAATCGTTAGCCTATTTTTACAAAAACAGCTTCTGCGGGGCGATAGTGTAAGATACAAGGTAATGGAGCCTTTTATACATTGTCGTGTTTCTTTAGAAATAAACAATGGACAAATGGAGTCTTTAAACGTCTCAGATGTAAAGTTATTCACTGTCAAAGTGACTCAAAAATGAATGGGAGTCAATGGGATGCTAACAGCAGGTGATGGCTTGGTTAGCAATGGCAGCCCCTAGGGGTGGAACGCTTTCCGAGCGCTAGATTACCCCCTTGGTCAAAATACATTTATTTTTTGGTCCAGAAAGCTTATATCAGTTCATTTTATTATATGTTTAATGCAGTTTTTGGGAGATTTTTTATTATTTTTTTATGTTATTTACCTTTAAATTACTAGATTTGATCGATACATAATTTAAGCACTTTTTTTAAAACTTAAATTCAAAATAACTCTCCAAACCATGTAAAATCGAGCTCAAAATCTCACACAAGGTCTGTTTGGGTGTCTCTGCCGACCTCTTGTGCAATAAAACAATAATACATGGTATGTCTAGATAGCCTTATTATAGCTCTATAGGGAGCAAATGAGCTGTTCTGCTGGGTCCTAAAGTCAGATCTTGAGTTTATCTCTTCAGTATGCATTCAGATACACATGTAGACATTATACACTTTTTTGTGTGGTAGTTTTTAGGTATTCTATGTATACTGAAGAATTGCATTCATTCTTAAGGGGGTTGAATTCACCCCTCGAGGGAAGGATTTGTTACTTTTTGTATGTTTGTGTGTGGTTCAAATGTGATAAAAGTCCTAAGGTTTTAGACTACACCGATAATATAAAATAAAAATTATAATTAAAACTAGGGATGAGGAGAGCATGTTTTCTTATGACTCAACGTACAACGTATTATGTTACTGAGCTATATGGATAAATAAAAATGTCTATTAATCTTGTCAAAATGTCTTAAAATAATGTCTTTTAATAATTGCACATTGAATGTGTTATATATTAAAACCGGCCTAATCTTCTGGAAAAATGACGTATTAAGCCAAATATTATTATTACTTTTTACACAGCTAAAGTTACAGAACTTATTGAAAAATTTATGCATGATTTTCTTTTTCTCCAGGTCTTAAATCAGCACACTTTAATAAGACTTCCCAAACGTTTAAATATATACAAATGTCACTAAAGACATCCGAGAAGTGCAGCAGAAATGAAAATCAATATGTAATAAATGAGACACACAGGTTATGTAGTTGTTTTTATTTTATTTTTGTGTTAATACAATAAATATACAAAACTCAAACTACTCAACATGCGACTAAGGGAGCGAGACAGGAGTGCGTTTGTACAGTACAATGAAATTCAGGACGACAGGCCACCGTTCTTTTAGTTATACAAAATATACAAATATCCCTCGATTCTGTTTTAAATCATGTCAGAGTAGCACAACCAGTGATGGGTTTCCTTCGATTCATCTCACGCTATCAGTGTTTCAACTAAGTTAGCTAACATCACTAATTTAAAAAAGACAGCTTAAAGCCACGATCCATTGCATCACACACAAGAGGTCACGTCGTCTCGCGCTCCCAACAGATTCTTGTGTTTTTTTTTAATGGTTTTTAAATCAAAGCATTTCAAAACAAACCAAAGTAGAGGAACATTCAGGTGCCATTTGTTGAAATTTATTTATAAAAGGAAGAACGACTTGCAGTAACACACACACACACACACACACACACACACACACACACACACACACACACACGAATGAAAAAATTAAAGATTCAAATAGACACGCACTCAATAAGATTTAAGGAACATATTGAAATAAAAGGAATTGTTCACTTTGGTGCACTATTCCTTTAAAGTCCTTAAATGTGTCCGAAAAACCAAAACTGATGCAAACTCAATACTGAAAACAGGATGAACACACACTTTGCTCTCTCTCTCTCTCACACACACACACACCCCATAATCTGTCTCTTGGCGACAGTAACCAAGGCTACAAGGTACTCAGCTCCAGTCAATAAAAAATAGAGGAAAACAAACTCTACGCAGACAAATGACGGCATGATTCAGAACACGATTAAGGATCCAACCTCGGGACGGCCCAGCACGGCGCGGTCTTACACACATCTGCAGGCCAAATGCCACGCGTCGTTCGCGATATGCGGTTCGGGGACGTGATGCTAAATTTGAACTGGGATCTGAAAGCGTTTTCCAGTTTATCCTAATGCACGTTAGACTGGGAGAGATGATGATCCTCTGCCCGGCAAGCTTCCCATGCATGAGCAGGAGCGTATCCTGAGTGGTTCACGCTTTTAAGAATTAGTTTCCATTCCAAAAACAACTCCGTTAGAAAGAAAAAAGAAACCAGAAAGCCTCAGAATCATTCATATGTTTAAAATCAGTCAATACTTTATGTCATCATACAGGTTTGTTTATATATATATTTATATATTTACAGATGAAGAGACCCTCTGAGTTGCGTGTGGAGCGTTTACGGTCACATCTGATGGGCTTCTTCATGTACCGATGGCTCATTTGCAGGATAGTTGGGAGAATCTCGCTAAGAAAAGGTCACGGTATACCCCAAATTTTAAAGAAAGTTTACATAAATGGCATTTGCGTTATGACATTTATGCAAAACTGATTTTTTTGCATTTCGGTAATGCAAAGAAATGTATTTAAATGCTTGCTTGTCACAAAAATACCCAAAATGTTCTTATTTTCGTTTGAGATGAACTGCGACCAGGACTTGCATAACTGTGTGAGATCGCTCATTTTACGAGTGTTTGTTTTACGCGGAGATGATCGGTAAGACAGACCTGTGAGGGCGTAACCATTCTTTTTTTCCCCCTTGGATCCCATAAAAGGACATTTGATGACATCACTTCCTGTTGTTTAACAGGGACAAACGGATAAACACCCAAACAGTGACGTGAACATATAAAGTGACTCTTTAGGCTGTTTAGACACACGCTTGAGCAGACAGGCGCTCCACACACACACTCCAACTAAAGATCAGGTCGGCAGGAGGGGAGGGGCTGTGGGCGGGGTCTCAGTCAGTCACAGGAGTGCATTAAGTCAATGAGAGTGGGTGTGGTCTTGAACAGCCAGTCAGAGCTGACGAATGGCTGTTAGGAGGAATGAGGAGGGCGGGGTCAGAGTAGCATGGATGGACTCGAAGTTCTCTGAACCAATCAGATCTGCTCTTTGAAGGCTCCCCGGGCAGCAGTGGAGGCGGCGTTAGCGGCGGCGGTCTGCACCGTCTTGTTGGCCATGACGCCAGTGGCAAACTCCTGCTGCGCCTTCTCGAAACTGGCGCCAGTGGTTCGGTACAGCGCATGGACCTGCAAATAAACAAACACATATACGTTTGAGCAGTGATGCCAGTAAGGTTAGGTTAGGTTAGGTTACTTTTATTGTACCCGTAGGTAAATTTGTTTTACAGTGCAATGACTATGGCATCCAATACAAAAAACAAAAACACAACACAAAATACTCCACAACCCATAAGGACAAAAAAAAAAAAAAAAAAAAAAAAAAAAAAAAAAAAAAAAAACAATGAATCATAAAACCCTAGTACAATATTTCTAAGAACCACCTCTACATTTTGTTAATCATGCTAATCGCATTTGGTATGAAGCTGCTCTTATATCTTTTTGTTCTACACCTTGGGACTTTATACCTCCTCGCAGACGGCAATAACTGAAACTCACTGTGCAGGGGATGAGAGTTGTCATGTAAGATTGAGAAGGCCATCCTTTGTAACTGTTTGGTATACAGGGATGCCACTCCTGGTTTGGAATCACCTATCAAACGGCCAGACCATTTTACTATCTGATCTAACTGATTTTTTGCCTTTAAGGATATCTGACCATACCATACTACAGTGGAGAAGGACAACACAGATTCAATAAAAGCATGATAAAACATTTTCATTATTGTTCGGTCAATATTAAACACAGATAATTTCCTTAGGCAATACAAACGCTGGTGGCCCTTTTTGCAAAGAGCCTCACAGTTCTTTTCAAAATTTAGTTTCTCATCAATAATAGTCCCAAGGTATTTGTATGATTGTACATACTCTATTGTTTGGCCTTTAATTGAGGTTGATTTACTCGGATGAGTACTTTTTCTAAAATCAATGATCATGTCCTTGGTCTTTGATATATTAAGCTGTAAGTAAGATTCCTCACACCAATTGACAAAGTCCTCAATAATTGGGCCATGTGAGGTCTCATTCTCTTTAAGTAAACTCAAAATAACTGAGTCATCCGCATACTTTATAATAATTCTATCATCATACATGCTTTGACACATATTTGTATATAAAATAAATAAAATTGGAGATAGCACACATCCTTGAGGAGACCCTGTAGAGGAACTCCTCTGTTCAGATAAGACACCATTTACTCTGACTCTCTGTGTTCTGTTAATTAAGAAATCCAAAATCCAACCCATCAAATTTTTGCTTAACACAAACTGATCTAAAAGCCTCTTGATTAAAATGTGTGGTTGGATTGTATTAAAAGCTGAAGAAAAATCAACAAATAAAAGTCTAGCATGGGTCCTCTGGCCATCCAAATGTCCTAATAGCAAATTTAGCATTGTGACTGTAGCGTCATGTACTCCTCTGTGAGGTCTATATGCAAACTGCATAGGGTCCAATTTATGTTCGGTCACCCTTAGGATCTCTGACCGCACCAATTTCTCAAAGATTTTCATTAAAATGGAAGTCAAAGCAACCGGCCTGAAATCATTAATCATCTTTGGACCACTACATTTAGGAACAGGGATGACCACTGCATCCTTCCAGAGAATCGGTACATGTTGTGTCTTCAGAGACTTATTATAAATATCATGAAATACAGGACTCAGTTCTTTTGCACATGACTTTAATAGTCTGCCACAGATGCTATCAGGACCAGGGCTTTTATTTGCTTTTACAAGTCTAAAAGCTTTTTCAACCTCCTGAAGGTCGATATTAAAATGCTGATCATCCACTAATTTAGAATTCAAATCCTGGATTTCTTTACTGAAATCCAAATTGTCAAAACGACAGTAAAAGTAATTTAGTGCATTTGCCAGTTCAAAATCAGAATTAAAACCATTTAAAGTAACCTGATTGCTGCAGTTTGAGTTCTGAAGGCCTACTATTGTTTTCATATTTGCCCATGCTGAGCCAGGATTTTTGGATGCCATCTTATTTTCTAATTTTTCCTTATAGCTTTGTTTAGCTTTAAGGATTTCAGTCTTCAAATCCTTAGTAGCCACATGTAAGTCCATAGTTGTTCCGTGTTTAAATGCAAATTTTTTCCTTTGTAAACAGGACTTTACTGATTTAGTAACCCAGGGCTTATTGTTGGAATAAATTTTGACCTTTTTACATGAGATTATCATGTCCCTGCAAAAAGCCATATATGAGCATGTGACATCCACCATTGAGTCCAAATCGTCACCACAGGCCTGTTTAAAAATGTCCCAATCTGTACAGCTGTAACAGTCTTGTAGACAGGACACATCATCTTCTGACCACACTCTGATGTCCTTAGTCACTGTTTTCTCCCTTTTTAAAACAGTCTTGTATATGGGCAACAGATGGACACAATTGTGATCTGACGAGCCCAAGGGGGCCAGAGGAATAGATTTGTATGCACTTTTTACCGATCCATAGCACAGATCTAAAGTCTTTCCCCGTCTGGTCGGACAGGAGACATACTGATGGAAAGTTTTAAGAGTCTGTTTTAGGGAAACATGATTAAAGTCACCAAGGATGAAATTTGGTGCCTCCGGTGAGATTGACTGCAGCCTCTGTACAACATCAAATACTGTACTAGTGGCCGACGCGGAGTTCGCCTTCGGGTGAATGTAAACTGTTGTAATAAAAATCTGAGGGAACTCTCGAGGTAGATAAAACGGTCTCAAGGACACCGATAAAAGTTCTACATCAGGCGTACAAATACGCTCTCTGACAGTAACACATGAGCAATATCGCTTGTTGACATACAAACATACCCCTCCTCCTTGGGTTTTCCCCGTCACCTTTGATAGTCGATCCAGACGAAAAGGGACTCCGAATCCATCCATACACAAATCGACATCCCGATCACACTCTGTGAGCCATGTTTCGGTAAATGCCATAATACAACAGTTCATAAAGTTCTTTTGGTAACGAACATTTCCTTGAAGCTCATCCACTTTGTTCCTCAGTGATTGTACATTTCCCATAATCATCGAAGGCAATGGAGCCCGGTTGAAACGCTGTTTCTTTAGGCGAGTTTTTACGCCGCCTCGTTTGCCCCTTTTCCTTTTCTTTACCGTGTCCCTTGCTTCCTGGTAATCCCTACGAATCAAATTTACATTCAACGTTAGATTTTCCCGAACTGCGTTGCTGTTCTTGAGCTGCAGCAATGTCTCTCTCGTATATGTTATCCTCCCTTGGCATAAAGCCCCGCAAGTTTTACCGGCGGCCATCCAGTACATCACCACAAGCCATAACGCAAAAAGATAAAAAACATCCATTTCGACTAAATAT
The DNA here is from genome assembly GCF_024679245.1 of Pseudorasbora parva. Lineage (NCBI taxonomy): Eukaryota > Metazoa > Chordata > Actinopteri > Cypriniformes > Gobionidae > Pseudorasbora > Pseudorasbora parva. The sequence continues at coordinate 6,343,926 of NC_090189.1, forward strand.
AAAACTTTAAGAGCACTCCTTCAGTAGAAACATAAAAAAAAAAAAAAAACGGATAAAAACATTTAGGACACTAAAACAAAGGAAACGTCATCAAACATTCACGAGGACGCCGAACACTCATTCACTGCCAGTCGCTGCGTGCGCATGCATAGTAACGCGTTACTCTAATCTGACTACTTTTTTCCAGTAACGAGTAATCTAACGCGTTACTATTTCCAAACCAGTAATCAGATTAAAGTTACTTATCCAAGTCACTGTGAGTTACTATTTTAGTCATTTTCCTTTGTAAAAACCGACAGCTTATCAAAGTTCTCAGCCCGAGGGCTGGAGCCGTGTTTTTTATTTATTTATTTTATTTTTTACATTGTTGCAGCCATTAAAATAGTTCAGTTTTGTTTTTAATGTCAAAGTAGTTATTTTTCGTTTCGTTTTTTATTATCCTAATTTTGTTTGTTAAATTAAAGTTTATATAGGCAAGACAATTCAAGAGTTGGTTTGAGAGACTAGGCTATTAAACATGCGGTTAACTCACTGGGTCGTCACATAAAAAAATGAAAACTTTAATTTAACAAACAAAAATTGCTCCAAACATTTTTCGAAATGAACTTAAAAAATAAACGAAACGAAATATAACTACTTTGACATTAAAAACAAAGTAGGCTAGTTATTATACCACCACAAAGGCATTTCTGACGAGCTGAGGCAGCTGATAGATTAGCCTACTGCTCACAACATGCTCGCAACGGCGCTCAAAAAACCCGAAACGGGCTACACAATCTAAACAAAAAAAAAAAGTACAGGCAGGTTGTCTTATAGCCTACCTTACACTTCAGCAAAATGAATATAAATCCGATCTTCAATTCCCGCGGTATATGCTCATTTAACGGAGTTCACATCAAAGCAAAAGATTCCAGCATTTTATTCAGCAGCTCATTTTAAATTCAATGATCGCAATATGAGAGAGAGAGCGACCTAAGCACTGGTAAGATCATTAGTCTCATTATTTTATATTGAAGATGATTGTGTTTTGTGTGACTTATTTTAAAGTTTCATTTACGGCCATATGCGTTGCTTTACTCATCTGCAGCGATGTTGCAGTAGCACCGTCATATCTATCTGACTACAACATAACACGCTCTCACACATTTATTTTTTAATTATTTGCCAGGAGTAAAATTTACACATGTGGTTTAAACAACCAGATATATTTACATTTGTCCGGTTTAGTTTGAAATGCTTTCATGCACCTTCTGAATTGGTTTGTTTGAGTGATCGGAATTAAATACGTCTGGAAAGACTCTCGGAAGGCATTTAGGCCTACTCCTGGTCATTTCACAATCAGATAGATACCTGGTCAGAGAAAACGAATGAAGGAACCAGTTGTAAAAAGGCCATAACTCTAGCAGCTGCTCTGAAGAAACGGACTCTTTAACCCTGCGCGAGCCATATCTTGACAGTGGCGCAAGCTATCATGGTCTCATGTTGTTTCCACCAGCACATCTCATTGTTCATTTTAATTATTAAAATAAATATAAAACGAAGGAGAAGCCTAAAAAAGGGGGCGTAAAAAAGTCGGGACCGTCAGTCTCGGGCATAAATACAATAAAGTGTGTTGCCAAAAACGGTTGTCATTTCTATTTTGAGGCGGCAGCGGTGTTGTCGGCAACTGCTGAATGTAACTAATAAAGTAACTTGTAATCTAACTTAGTTACTTTTAAAATCAAGTAATCTGTAAAGTAACTAAGTTACTTTTTAAAGGAGTAATCAGTAATCAGTAATCAGATTACTTTTTCAAAGTAACTGTGGCAACACTGCGTTTGAGTATACTGGAAATAACTCCTCCTATATGTAATTCAAATTAAATAAGAGAAATTGCCTTCAATTTGACAAGATTTTCTGTTATTTTAATATTTTCTATTAAATATATACATAGTTTTTATTAACATTTTGAATTAGATTTAAAAAAAAATATTTTTAGTTGTTATTTTAATTTGCACTTTAATGTAACATTCAGATTTTTTTTTACATTTCAGGTTTCATTTTAACATTTTGATTTTTTATTTATTTATATTTTCAGTTTTAATTGGCATTTTAATTTAACATTAATTCGTTTTTATTTTCATTTTTCATTTTAATTTCACTTTTTAATTAGCATTGAAATACTATTTATTTGAAATGGCCTTTATTTTTATATCTTCATTTTATTGATTTATTCATTTCACTTCTATTTAGTTTAAAGCTGCACTATGTAACTTTTCCGTCCACTAGAGGGCGCATATTCAAAGCAAAGGCGTAGTTTGATGACGGCAAGTTTGAGCTCAGAATCTTGGGACATGTGGTCTTCACCTTACAGACGGTGGGAAAGAATCGGGCAGAAATCATGTTGATGGATGTGGTTATTAACGTTACTGTAGTATGAAGCAGAGCAGGACCGAGTGTTGAGGAGCTGAGCACATCCGCTGGAGCGAATGTTGCACAACACGCCTTGCAAGCAGCGGGACACAGACACCGGCGCCATTTCCCTTTTCCAGTAATGAGTATGAGGTAATGCAGCTCTGTTTGATACATTTGATTGTGTTTAAAACGATGTTATGACGTTACTCTGTGCGTTCACTCAGCGGCTGCTGTGACACTTGTTCACACTGCTAAGAGTAAAGCGCTTTTGCAGAATAAAACCAGAAACCGAGAGTAACACAGATATGGCGACTCCCTCAGACGCTATGCTGACACGTTCGGGCTCCTTGGTTAAAATAGCAATTTTCTTACAATTTACAAATAGTTGGAAACGTTTGGGATATTGTAAGAACTCAACTGAACAAAATATATAACACTGGCCTAGTGGTTTTTGGATATTTTACTGCAAAAGTACTACATAGTGCACATTTAAGTTTTAGTGATTTATTGTTTTTTAATTTTTAATTGACCTTAAAAAAATATTTTTTATTTCAGTTATTTCATTATTTTAGTTCTTCAACTTAAACAAAAATGAAACTAAATATGAATTAAATGTTGTGTTTAAGGGGAAGCACCTTTTTAAACATGATGAGAGAGATGACAGCCGACGCGGTGAAAAGGGCAGCAATCAGGATCATGATGATGCCGACGGGAATACTCGTGTTCAGCCCGGTCAGCGCAGAGATCCAGCCACTACAAACACACACATCTTCAGTCATTATATCACAGCTTATAATGTAACAACTTAAGGAAAGTGCAAAGGCAAATTTCCCATTTATGGGGGAAAATGTTTTTGCGTACGTGTTTGAATGTGTGTATGAGTGTGTGTGTTCTCACCTGGCTCCCCAACCTGCAATGCCAATGGCTTGCAGCACATGAACACCAAACTGGCAGATATAGACGAAGAAGAACACAAAGAACCTAAAAGAGCTGTCACTCCTTCAGAGAGAAAGAGAGAGAGAGAGAGAGAGAGAGAGAGAGAGAGAGAGAGAGAGAGAGAGAGAGAGAGAGAGAGAGAGAGAGAGAGAGAGAAAGAGAGAGTGGTTAAAATCTAAGGTACAGGTATCTCCATAAAGGTACAGTGTCTGCATGTGTTCGTGTACCTGAACGCTCCATACAGGGGTCTGTACCAGCAGACAAATGAACAGGGTGTAAACAGCATGAACCAGAGCATAGCCAGACCAAAATCCACTCCCCTCGACGCATCTACACAGAACCACGACAAACAGCCGAATATATTGGCAAACAGCGTCCCCGTGTGGACTGCAAGAGAGTAACAAGAGAGAAGAGACCATCACTTGTGATGAACATCACTTGTGATACTGGAATGTCAATTTAAAGTTGAATCTTTGCAATTATTTACTACTATAATACATTGCGACTGTTTAACAACCTTAATGCTTAAAATAAAATAAAAAACTAGAAGAAAATACTACGTAACTGCCCAAGCCATTTTTAATGTGTATGAATGTTTTAATCAAAGAACCTGTTAATAATTAAAGTGGTCTAAACATACACCATTTCTGTTATATTAACTCAATCTTTGCAAACTCTTCAAAGTCACTCAGAAGTTGCTCCATTAATAGTAGAGCTCATGATTGTCGTTACTGCTGTACACAATAAAAATGATAACCATAATGGGAGCGCAAGCTGCACCCTATTCATGGAAAATGCTTTTAGTCACAGAGTCTGTCTACAACTGGAGTTTTGGTGTGGAATTTGCCAGCTTTACACCAGAGAGTGAGAAAATACGGTCCTTTCACCACATTTACTGCACAAATAACTCCGGTCCCTCCGTCTCTGCCCAATCCCCTCCCAAATTCCTACACAAGGTCAGGTGAAATTTAAAGTCCAGTCTGATGATACTAGTCACGATTCATGATGGCTCCACCCATCCCTTGCATGTCTAATTCCTCCGGTATGAAACTCATCAAATAGAAGTCAATGACCTCAGGAGTTTCTCTGGGAGACAAACTGCGCTGAAGTCTATGAAGATAAAGACCTACAACTATACCAAACAGACACAGTAGGCCTATGTAAAAGCTGATAGAACACTGATGAGAATATTACTACAGAATCAATATATGTATACCACCAATTTAATTTAATTTGATTAAATTAATGTTTAAGTTGATATTTACAAGAAATATTGTAACTGTTACTAACTTTTAACTGCTGTAAAAAGCACCTTATTTGTTTAAAGTGTTTGGAAACCATATGTTATTGCACTTTTGTTCATTTAGCAGCACTTTTGTATTCAATATTGAATTTTGCGCATTCTGCGATTAATCGCAATCAAACATTTTAATCGTTGCCCAGCACTAGTAATAAATAAGTTTTCAGTTCTGAAACGTGATATTCTTATAGTATGATAACCTCTTACATGTCAAAAGTTCATGACCCCTTTAAGACTCCTACTGCATATGAAAAATGGTTTCTGTCGTCTATCCTTTGTAGGCATTGCAGTATGTTTGGTTTCAGGCAGCTTTTGGACTGCTGGCATTAAGCGATTGGTCAAGAGATACTCACACATCCAGAGATAGTACATGATCTTGACAGTTTTCTGGAACTCCACAGGTATATCCACCGTTATGTCATGATAGAAACACGGACCCACCGGAAACTTCTCTGGAAGAGGCGGCCAGTTATTTTTCCTCCCTTGAAGCAAACAGGAAAAAGCAATTAAAAAAGGAAAGGAAGAGGTGGATGATGCAACATGAGCATGGTGACAAAAGGTGGTTAACTGGGGTACAATTGCAACAGAATGGTAATGTAACCTATTCATCTGCTGATCTGCTGACTTCTATGCAATTTTGTTCAGAATAAGCCGCAATCTAAGGGTGTGTTCACACTTGTAGTTTGGTTCTCTTGGTTCTTTTGTTCCAGACCAAAAAAGAAAACGATACATTTAGTCCTGGTTAGCTTAGCATTCACACTGCCAGTTTTAAGACCGAACCTAAAGATACAAAACAAACAAAATAACCAATTTCAGATAACAAGGAATCTGCTAATATTATAATGCATTTTAACTTTGGTTACGAATGAAAAATATATATAATGCATTATAAAGTACAATTTTACATACCTTTATAATGCATTAAATGCTTTAAGTAAAGTGTTACAAAGTGTTACCAGCATTTCTTATTATTATCAATGTTGAAAATAGTTGTGCTGCTTCATATTTTGTGGATTTTCTTTCAGGATTCTTTGATGAATAGAAAGTTCAAAAGAACAGCATTTATTTGAAACAAAAATCTTCTGTAACATTATAAGCGTCTTTACTGTCACTTTTGATCAAATGTACACAAAACTGTACTGACTTCAGACTTTTGAACGGTAGTCTACATATGCTAATGCATGTACAAGAGATGACAAGCTTCATTACAAAGTCAATGCTAAATTTAAAACTACACACACACACACACACACACACACACACACACACACACACACACACACACACACACACACACACACACACACACACGTTAATATTAAATAAATAAATATATAACTAAAATGTATTCAGACACCTTCAACATTTTCTCACATTATCACAGTTTATTCGCTATAGTTTCGAATATGGTAATAAAATATGACAGGAACTCAGTGTCAGAACAAATTAATCTTGATAATATCAGATAACTTTGATAAAATACAAGTTTAGGTTAACCAATAACCAAGCAATGCTTAATTTTGTTCAGTCTCTGGTGTAAAAAACACTTCAGAATCGTATGATTTTTTAGGTTTAATATGTCTCAGTTTACTTTATTTTGCTATCCTCACTTACTTAAATTAACTATAATGTAAAAAATTACATCTGAATCAATTTGGATATATATATACAACCAACAACACTATATATATATATATATATATATATATATATATATATATATATATATATATATATATATATATATATATATATAGTGTATATATATATATATATATATATATATATATATATATATATATATATATATATATATATATATATATATATATATATATATATATATTTATATATAGTGTGTGTTGTAGGTTGCGTTACTTGTCAATAACTTCCTGTATGGGTGATTTTTAAGCAGAATAAGCTGTACAGCTTGGACCAGGCTAGACGCGAGGCAAATAAATCACCTCCTGATGCGTTGAGAGTCTGCATCTCTCTCTCCCTGCGGTCCAGCTCAGCTGCTTTTCTCTCCAGCTCCTCCTGTCTCCTCAATAACTCCGCCTGGGCTCGTGCCTGATCCTACATGCACAAAGACAAAGGCATTATAAACACAAATACTGCTCATAGGCGCAGCAGAACATAACTTCAGGACAGTTAACATCACAACACACATCTAATTCCAAAGGCATTTTCTCAGACTGTTTACAGGACACAGCTGTCAGAACCAATATCAAACACATCAGACACTGACAATGTAAGTCTTCTCTTTTTTATTCACGGTATGAGACGGTACACAATGTAAATATGCCAACCCATATCATAAGCGAGTAAGGCAGTACATCTTCTGACCCCCCAAAAAGTGTGTATTGCTACCATGCCATTCAAAAGTTTGGGTTTGGTATGATTTTTTATTTTTTACATTTTTTGAAAGTCCCCAATGTTCACCAAAGCTGCATGTATTTGACAAAAACTGTAACATTATGAAATATTAAAATGTATTAATACAATGTTTCCTGTGATCAAGCTGAATTTTCAGCATCATTACTTCTTAGTGTCACATGATCCTTCAGAAATCATTAAAATACGATGATTTGCTGCTTGATGAATAAAAATGAATTTGAATGGCCTATTACTTGAAAATGCAATGTTTAATTAATTGTGAAATCCTTAAACGCTTCATGCCCTCACGTATTTCATTTAATAAATAAACTAATTTAATATTAATATAGGTATTGAATGCACATCTTGTCAGTACAGCAACACAATATAACATCATAATATAATATTATCATCAGAAATGGGCTGGGACAACGCGTCGATGTCATCGACGCAAAAAATACGTCGACGCAAAATATGCGCGTCGATTCGTCAGACCCAAAATAAAGATGGTGGCGCCGGAGAGTAGTAGCAACCATAGATATACATAATAAAGTATATTATGTAATTAAGTATATTATTTATTATGTATATCTATGGTATAGGGCTGGGACAACGCGTCGACGCAAAATATGCGCGTCGATTCGTCAGACTCAAAATAAAGATGGCGGCGCCGGAGAGTAGTAGCAACCATAGATGTACATAATAAAGTATATTATATAATTAAGTATATTATTTATTATGTATATCTATGGTAGCAACACGAGTGGCTCCTCAGACTTTCAGAAGTGCAAGGCTTGAGGGGTGGCCACAGTCTATGTGGTTGGCGCGCGGTGCCCACGGAGCATCACAGGCATGCGCGCACGCGTTTTGTTGTCACGGCTACATAAACAAATTTCTGCACACAGGAAGACAGATGTTTTGGTAATATTTGATGTATTTTAATCACAAAAACAAACGTTTGCATCAAGTGAAAGCATCGGACACATTGGCTACGTTACCTACATAATAAGCTGTTTTAAATTTAAAATGTTCAATGTCTAATCGCGCTGATGTGACCGAGGGTATCCATCCTCTTAAGTGAGCAGTTTCATCCCAGGACTATTCCGGTTTTAAACGGAATATTGGCGCCCATAATGCACTCTACATGTAACTTTTTTCACTGTCATGCCGCGGATGCGCGTGGCGTTTCTGTTGCGGATCAGCCACGGGGCTGCGTGACGTTTTCTCTGCCTTTGCACACTAGAAGCGTGTCTGACGCGGCGCTGCTGCTGCTATTGATGCGGAGGGAAGCCCTATTCCTAATGTTAAACATAAATAGCCTACTGATACAGCAAAGAAAACGTCAGGAGTAGCCACATATCTGTGGTATTGACGGCAAAATAGGCTACAGAATATTTCGTTCTGTATTGACAGTTGCAATATTTCAAAATCGATAATTGACGTTTTTTATTATTACAATTAGGCCTATATCTGCATTTATGTAAACCTACAGACTTTCAAACATGAAAATGTAATTTAATAATATGTATTCGTGTCAAAATTATATATAAACATCTTTTCCTATTCTATTTTGCCTGGAGACGCTCCCAACACACGTGAAAAATAGGCGCTCTTCTATTTCTAGCATGCACGCGTTTTCCGCGCGTCACAGTCAGTGTGCAAACTCGAACCTGTTAACATGTGAGCCGAAACAAAAACGGACACGCCACGCAGCCGAGACGCTCACGCTTGCAGTGTGTCCCCGGATTTGATTAACCAACTTGTTGATATTTAATCGATGGGCATAGCCTGTAGGCTGAGTTGCATACATAGAACAATCGTATATTAAGTTTCTTTGTTGTAGGTTAATACTTATTTATTTGTGTGTGTGTGTGTGTGTAGCCTACTTTATGTTTTCAAGGTTTTATTGAATGCATTGTTCTTGTATAGTCTTTTACTTTGGAATTTTAAGAGCAATAAATATATATTGCAATGTTAAGGAATTAGTTTTTTTCATTCAGATAATTAAATCAACATGTATAAATTGCTATTAGGCAATTAATGGGAGATAATCGGTAATCGAATCGAATCGTAACCGAATCGGACAGGAAAAATTCATCGTTAGATTAATCGATGCATCGAAAAAATAATCGCTAGATTAATAGTTTTAAAAAATAATCGTTTATCCCAGCCCTAGGTATTACCAAATAAAACCACCAGTCACAACATAAAAACACCCCGCAATCGTCGAATCCAAGCGATGAAGTTTAAATGTTTTGATCGGCCACTTCCCTTAATGATTCCTTTAGAGTCGAATAAGACATTGCAGGTAGGAAAGGACACAGCCGGTGAGATCTACATGATTTTTGGCTGACTGTAGCCTGACTGAACATTTCAAGCTTCTACTTCCATAAACAGAACTGGTTGTAGTGTAAATATTGCATGGTATCTGAGAGTTTATTGTTTGCACACTATACAGTTTCGCAAATACACACAGTAGAGTTTGGAAATAGTTTTTATGTTCTTTTTTATTAAGAGACATTTTTCTAAATCTCTAAACCTTCGGCATGTAAAGCCCATGCTGAAATGACCGAGACAGTAAGTTTAAACCAAAAATAAAGTCCCAACCACACATGGGCCTTGACTCATTTACAGCAGCGTCCCAGATTATAATTTTTTTAAGAATCACTCTAAGCCAATCTGTTGACGCATACTGTCCTTGTTTCTGGGTCATTTTAAGGGCTCAGAAATCCCCAGCTTTCCCTGAAGGCAGCATCATGTGACACACACGGCTTAATCAAGCCGGTGGGCAACAAGTTCTTTTACAGGCCTTCTGTTGTCATCACCCTGAGGCTGAACTCCTCTTCTCTGCGTCCTGCACACTGAAGACTACAGCGACAGACACTGAGCCTAATAACAGCAGGTTCTGATTCGCCCCGGATCACCTTGTTGTGTCCTAACTCAAAGCACCTGACGTCACCACATAGAGCCGGAGCTAGTGAGTCATCTGACGCACACCCAAAGTGTCCATATGTCTAGAGCGCGGCATCCCATCTCCCTCAGGCGTGCTGAATTATACAGCATAACTGCACTCGTGAGCAGACCGGCTCCGAGCTCTTGCCTGCTGGAAGCTTCTGCTGTCCTACTGAGCATTTGGGTGAAAATGTATGTGAACTCAAGAAGGATTTGAGGCTGAATACCCTCTGAACAACAATGTTTGCATCAGTGGTTCGGCTTCAAGTGGACACAAACCGGGATTTAAAAGGGTGGTTGCATGCGATTTAACTTTTTTAACTTTAGTTAGTGTGTAATGTTGCTGTTTGAGCATAAACAGTATCTGTAAAGTTACAAATTACTTCTTCCCGGGTTGGTGACATCATAAACCCTTGCTAGTCTCCACAGACTTCTGCCCGTAATGGTAAGGGGCGTGGCGTTTCCGGCAACCTGTGCTTGGCACTTCAGCCAATAAAAATACAGGAAACTACATTTGGCCATCTGACCAATCTAAGACCATTGCGTTTTTCAGAGGGATGGGCTTCATAGAAGCAGGAAGCAAACGAGCCGTTCAAAGGACAGTGGAGACAGCGGTGTGGAATAAAGGGAGAATATAAGAAAAATACAGTGTTTAAAAAAAGAAAGAAGAAGTATTAAGTTTTAAGTATTAAGAAGCCATGTTACATGTTATAATATATAAATAAATTTAGTTTTATTATTATTGATATTATTTATTAAATTATTATTATGTATTATATAAATTGTCCAAAATACTAATTATTTAACAGTGAAATATTACAATAGCTTTATTTTTTAAACCATCAAACTTAAATGTTTGTTTATTTCTCTACAGTATTTTCTATATATGTTTTTATTTATTTTTTATTTTACTTTTAAATGGCAAGGATCCCTAAACAATCCTCTTGTGAGATCAATTATTTATTTAGTCTTACAATATAATATAATTATAACAACTTATAATATAATACAATATGCAAATATTTTTTGTAATACAGGTCCTTCTAAAAAAATTAGCATATTGTGATGAAGTTCATTATTTTCCATAATGTAATGATAAAAATTAAACTTTCATATATTTTAGATTCATTGCACACCAACTGAAATATTTCAGGTTTTTTATTGTTTTGATACTGATGATTTTGGCATACAGCTCATGAAAACCCAAAATTCAAAAAATTAGCATATCATGAAAAGGTTCTCTAAACGAGCCATTAACCTAATCATCTGAATCAACTAATTAACTCTAAACACCTGCAAAAGATTCCTGAGGCTTTTAAAAACTCCCAGCCTGGTTCATTACTCAAAACCGCAATCATGGGTAAGACTGCCGACCCGACTGCTGTCCAGAAGGCCATCATTGACACCCTCAAGCGAGAGGGTACAACACAGAAAGACATTTCTGAAGGAATAGGCTGTTCCCAGAGTGCTGTATCAAGGCACCTCAGTGGGAAGTCTGTGGGAAGCAAAAAGTGTGGCAAAAAACGCTGCACAACGAGAAGAGGTGACCGGACCCTGAGGAAGATTGTGGAGAAGGACCGATTCCAGACCTTGGGGGACCTGCGGAAGCAGTGGACTGAGTCTGGAGTAGAAACATCCAGAGCCACCGTGCACAGGCGTGTGCAGGAAATGGGCTGCAGGTGCCGCATTCCCCAGGTCAAGACACTTTTGGGATACAGAGAAGCAGCACTGGACTGTTGCTCATTGGTCCAAAGTACTTTTTTCGGATGAAAGCAAATTTTGTATGTCATTCGGAAATCAAGGTGCCAGAGTCTGGAGGAAGACTGGGGAGAAGGAAATGCCTGAAGTCCAGTGTCAAGTACCCACAGTCAGTGATGGTCTGGGGTGCCATGTCAGCTGCTGGTGTTGGTCCACTGTGTTTTATCAAGGGCAGGGTCAATGCAGCTCGCGATCAGGAGATTTTGGAGCACTTCATGCTTCCATCTGCTGAAAAGCTTTATGGAGATGAAGATTTGGTTTTTCAGCACGACCTGGCACCTGCTCACAGTGCCAAAACCACTGGTAAATGGTTTACTGACCATGGTATTACTGTGCTCAACTGGCCTGCCAACTCTCCTGACCTGAACCCCAGAGAGAATCTGTGGGATATTGTGAAGAGAAAGTTGAGAGACGCAAGACCGAACACTCTGGATGAGCTTAAGGCCGCTATCGAAGCATCCTGGGCCTCCAGAACACCTCAGCAGTGCCACAGGCTGATCGCCTCCACGCCGCACTGAAGCAGTCATTTCTGCAAAAGGATTCCCCACCAAGTATTGAGTGCATAACTGAACAGAATTATTTGAAGGTTGACTTGTTTTGTATTAAAAACACTTTTCTTTTATTGGTCGGATGAAATGCTAATTTTTTTAGATGTATGCCAAAATCATCAGTATTAAAACAATAAAAGACCTGAAATATTTCAGTTGGTGTGCAATGAATCTAAAATATATGAACGTTTAATTTTTATCATTACATTATGGAAAATAATGAACTTTATCACAATATGCTATTTTTTTAGAAGGACCTGTATATATAAAATAGGCTACTATATCAATATAAATTCTTCAATTTGTAAAAAAAAATAAAAAAATAATAAAAAGTATTTATATAGAACTAATAGCTAAGTATGTTCAAGGGAACATGTAAACTCTTTTATAGTTATCTATGCATCTCTGAAACCCAAAAAACACACACATCTATTTAAACTGATGTGTTACTGATAAGTTTTGAGTTTGCACTCTACACTTGTGTTGGGTGTAACTGTAAATGTCTGTTTTGTAACCGTGCTGTCTGTGCACATCATCTGTTATTTCCACTATTAATCAAGCCATTTTTCTTTAAAACATGATGAGGTGTTATTTCACGTCTGTGTTTTACGTTGCCTCTCATATTGAGCTTTCTGGACCGCAAACATGACTCACACACAACATAATTATCTAAAAACCTGAAAACCGCATTCACCAGGTCTAACACTATAGCGATACTAACTCTATAGAGGTTGAACAGAGCACTGCAATTATTTCTCATTTAAGCTACAATCAAATGGATTGATCCCCTCATTTCACATCTGCACGGAATTTTATTCTTTAAAATAAAAGAATAATAAACATGCGCAGCTTAGATGGAAAATGTATTAATATACACATATAAATCACATAATTCAGCCCCAAAAACATACATTTCCCCCCAAATCGTGCAGTCCTAACCAAAACGTTGCAATATCAGGAAGAGACATGATGCAACTCTCTATAAAGCTCTCTTTATCCCTGAGGACAGTACTCCCATCTCAAACGGATGATTTGGACAACATTTACAAGAATGCAAGCTTCATATTTCTATTTTGAAACACACTTGCCTGCTTTCCTTCCATTTTAAGAGTATGAAATGAGGAGCATGTACCTGTGTCTGCTGAGGTTGAGTGTAGGCTGGCGGTTCTTCAGTAGGTTTCATAATGGCCGGCTGTGTGTTGGTTGTGGGCGGGACTGATTTAGGGGCGGAGCCCGGCGGGACCTATAATGCCACAAAATAAAAATGAGACAAAACGGCCAACAAAACAACACATGATTTCATCTCAATCACAACACACAGAATATCAACACAAACTTTCCTGTCATTCATAAATCCACTCTGACTGAATGTGTTTACCGGTGTTTTGAGTGTTCTGGATCATTCAGAAATGAAGCAATTTATGTGGACAATTAAGAAAAGGGAAGAAAAAATGTCATATAAATACCTTCAGTGGACTGACGGGTTTGTGCTGTGAGTGTGGGCTGTTCTGGGCAGCGAGCCCTACGCTGGTACAGCTTCACTAGTACCACACTGTGAAGGATGTTTTGTTGGTACTGTCTGTATGCATGCTTGTTTGTTTCCTTGTCTGTATCTCTCTCTTTCTGTTTCTGGCATACTTCTTATATACTAATTTTGAAATATGCAAGTATGTATACAGCAATCCGTATGTAACATTTGGGTGACCTACTACATTTGGCAAATGTGCAGTATAAAACCAAACACAGCGCACTGAATATTATATCCCACAATGCAATGTACTCGACTTGACCTTCCATTACCAGCATGATGAAAAAATGAACATCAGCCACATTCTCTGTACTGACTAAATGAAATGGTATTTTAACTTTAGTTTGGGGTATAATTCTCACTATTAAAGGGGTGGTTCCAAGTTTTTTTTTTAAGGCTTGGTTTTGTTTATGGGGCGCAGTATAACATGTCTTAATACTGTTTTTTTTTTTTTTTAAACGCCTTATTTTTCTTATATTCTCCCTTTATTCCACACCGCTGTCTCCACTGTCCTTTGAACGGCTCGTTTGCTTCCAGCTTCTATGAAGCCCATCCCTCTGAAAAACGCAGCGGTCTTAGATTAGTCAGATGGCCAAATATAGTTTCCTCTATTTTTATTGGCTGAAGTGCCAAGCACAGGTTGCCGGAAACGCCACGCCCCTTAGCATTACGGGCAGAAGTCTGTGGAGACTAGCAAGGGTTTATGATGTCACCAACCCGGGAAGAAGTAATTTGTAACTTTACAGACACTGTTTATGCTTAAGCAGCAACATTACACACTAACTAAAGTTAAAAAAGTTAAATCGCATGCAACCACCTCTTTAACTACTAGTTGCTTATTAGCATGCATTTTACTAGGATATTGGATGTTTATTAGTACTTATGAATAGGGGCGCTCCAATTGATTGGCTACAGATCGTTATCAGCCAATAATCGCGTTGGGAAGTTTGATCAGCGGTCTCTATAAAGGCCGATATCATAAACCAATCACCAATCATTAATTCTACCCAATACCTAACTGTTAATAAGGAGTATTTAGGAGTTTGAGTTTTTTGAATTGTTAGTTAATAATGAAAATGTAAAGTCTGACCATACTTTCTTATATGTACTCCAATCCTTTTGTTAGAGTGTGCATTTATTTCTGAGATAAGTGAATATAATGAGGTGTCAACATTATACTGTTTGAAACCTTGCATAATGGAGACTTTCACACTATTTTAGAAAACAGTAGTATATTGTGCAGCATGTAAAAAAATTAAAAAGCACTTCTAAACACAGATGGCCAGACAGAGTGGGTTGGCAGATGGTATTTTCGACCTGTTCTGTCCTTTGAAAACTTGCACACCTGTTCACTGTGTACACAATAGGTTGTACATCTGAAGACAACATTTACAGCATTGCATAACGCCGAGTTCAGAGTGCATGCTTTTCAAACTTGTCGGATGCTCTTTTCACACTGCACGACTATCTGGGGTAGCATTTAGTCACTGCTGTGTTCACACTGACCGATGCATTGGCGGCAGAGGGGTTACACACTGCATGACTTTACAATAGGAAGAATCGCAGACAACTCTGTCTGGTCCTCAAACTAGCGAAGTGACAAGGAAATAACGCAAGATCACGTGTGCGTAAGGCCAGGGTTCTCGCGCAAGACTGGATTTGTCATGAAAAATTATAGCCCGCAAGAAGCTTGCGATCCAAATTGTCTGTGTGCTGAAAAGGATAAAAAGAAGAAGGGGAAAAAAAAGATTAAGGAAGAGGAAATGGTTGGAGAAACAAGGATTGTGTTTTGCAAAGAGAGTTTGAGGTAAATAAATTATTTCGCAATGTGCTGCTGTTGCAGCTAGAAAATATTTTTGTTTCTGTTTGATACAATTATAAATATATCTATTAAAATACTGATATTCTGCTCTATCCCTGAACCTCCCGCTGCCCTGTATCTTGCGCTCTCATTGGGTGTAGGTCATCGCCGATGTAATTTTCGGTAAGAACACATTTCACACTAGGGCTGGTTATTGACACAAATTTCACGATTCAATAAGATATTTATTCACAAGCTTGCAATTCAATTAGATTTCAATTCCCATTTGACTCAATATCGATTATTTTATATATATTAGGTCCAATACACTCACCTAAAGGATTATTGAACACCACACTAATACTGTGTTTGACCCCCTTTCGCCTTCAGAACTGCTTTAATTCTACGTGGCATTGATTCAACAAGGTGCTGAAAGCATTCTTTAGAAATGTTGGCCCATATTGATAGGAGAGCATCCTGCAGTTGATGGAGATTTGTGGGATGCACATCCAGGGCACGAAGCTCCCGTTCCACCACATCCCAAAGATGCTCTATTGGGTTGAGATCTGGTGACTGTGGGGGCCATTTTAGTACAGTAAACTAATTGTTATGTTCAAGAAACCAATTAGAAATGATTTGAGCTTTGTGACATGGTGCATTATCCTGCTGGAAGTAGCCATCAGAGGATGGGTACATGGTGGTCATAAAGGGATGGACATGGTCAGAAACAATGCTCAGGTAGGCCGTGGCATTTAAACGATGCCCAACTGGCACTAAGGGGCCTAAAATGTGCCAAGAAAACATCCCCCACACCATTACACCACCACCACCAGCAGCCTGCACAGTGGTAACAAGGCATGATGGATCCATGTTCTCATTCTGTTTACGCCAAATTCTGACTCTACCTTCTGAATGTCTCAACAGAAATCAAGACCTATCAGACCAGGCAACATTTTTCCAGTCTTTAACTGTCCAATTTTGGTGAGTTCGTGCAAATTGTAGCCTCTTTTTCCTATTTGTAGTGGAGATGAGTGGTACCCGGTGGGGTCTCCTGCTATTGTAGCCCATCCGCCTCAAGGTTGTGTGTTTTGTGGCTTCACAAATGTTTGTTTGCTACCTCGGTTGTAACGAGAGGTTATTTCAGTCAAAGTTGCTCTTCTGTCAGTTTGAATCAGTCGGCCCATTCTCCTCTGACCTCTAGCATCAACAAGGCATTTTCGTCCACAGGACTGCCGCATACTGGATGTTTTTCCCTTTTCACACCATTCTTTGTAAACCCTAGAAATGGTTGAGCGTGAAAATCCAGTAACTGAGCAGATTGTGAAATACTCAGACCGGCCGGTCTGACACCAACAACCATGCCATGCTCAAAATTGCTTAAATTACCTTTCTTTCCCATCCCATTCTTTCCAATTGAACAGATGTTCCTAATAATCCTTTAGGTGAGTGTATATGGCACATTTTCAATGGGAGTCAGTCGTACTACATTAGCCTACTGTAGGGATACCACAATTTTGGCTTCGGTACGGTACCACAATCTAATACCCAAGTACCGATATTAAATCAATACCACACGGTCTGATATTAGCGCGGGTATATTGCACGCAAATGAGTACAATTATGGTTTTGAGTTTATAAAGTGGGAAATTATCACAAATGTTTATTAGTAAATTATTCAGCAAATCTTATCACATCAAATTAGTCATTTGAAACCTTTCTTGTCAGAAATAATTTCAGCAAAAATCTCTCAAAATTAGCAAATTGCTTCTGGTTTCAAAAGACATCGCACCTACACTAAAGTAATCTGCATAATCCGATTCAACGTTTTACGCTCGTCTCGGGATGAAAAACGGAAATCATTTGAACATGCAAGCGATTTTATAGCATTAATAACAGTTACAGGAGATATGAGCTCATAACAACGACACGCACACACACACCTGTAACTTAGAGCTTGCACATTACATATTAAGTTTCCTAAACAGTCAAATACACAGAATTATGTGAGTATTCACATACACACAGTTGGTTGTGTTGATTCACATGCACACAAATGGTGCAATAGTACACATGGAAATGTTATGAGATCTAAATGTCATTGGTTGAAACGAAAGCTGGAGATTTTGCGATATTCTCTCTTATGTTAGGCTATGTGTGTGCGTTGATCAGTGTAAAAAGAACATAAATGTCTAAATGAGATGGTTTGAATGATTCACTGACCTGTCGAACTCTTAAGAAGTCTTAAAGTCAGAATAGTGACAGATGCTTCTTGGCTAGGTTTGATGGTTCTTCATCAGTTTTATAAGCAATGTAATTACAAAATTCACTTCTACTCCTCTCTTTATTAATTCGTTTTGGGCATCTTGAGTGAGATTCAACTGCTTTATTGCTTTATCCATTTTGTTCGTCTATGTTGTTGTCACATTTGCCGGTTATTTCAGGTCAGTTTGGGTAGCGCGCTGCCCTCTAACGGTGAAATCATGCAAAATCATGATATCGTACCGTTTTAAATAAAATACATACTGGTATTTTTCCAGTAACGGTATACCGCGCATGCCTAGCCTACTGTAATATTAAAGGTAATAATTAACTGAATTGTATACAAACACTTAAATTACACTCGATTATGTTTTTTTCAAAAATAATAATAATGTTATAATATTGGTGGCTGTTATAAAAACTTGCCAGATTAATTCAAACATGTATTAAATATTAAAGAACATTAAAAAATGAATATGGAGCATATATTTATCAAAATGCTGCTCTAGAGTAAATTTTTCTATCTGACTAATGAGTTTATGAACACTGGATATGGTTTTCTGAGGTAAATGTGACATTACGTGACACATTGATAAGCTGTTTTATTGACGTCTTTCCCCAGTTAAAACACTGAACGATTACATAAGACATAATACAGATTTGGGTAAGTTGTACTGTATATTTTAACACACTTTCAGATGCTCATTCATGTTTATTTTGAGTTAATGTGAGCTCCGCACTGTCACTTCTCTTGAGCTGAGCCAGAGCGATCTCACGTCACAGTGCCAAAATGGTATTTATGTTTTTGAATATCATAAACTAAAATGGACGTAAAAAGACTTTTTTCATACGAATAGTAACAAAATACAAAGATTATTGCAATTTATTGGATGGGAGGCACACTACAATGTTTTGTTCATTTATCAACTAAAAACAGGATTACTAATCGATTCTTGGGATATAAGAATCAATATCGGTTGGTGAAAATGAGAATCAATTAAAATCGAGAAATCTGTATTTTTTTACCCAGCCCTATTTCACACTGCAGGATTTTTCAGGATTTCGCAGATAGGTCCAGATATTTAGCATGCCACTGGCCTCGGCAATCGCGTCTTTGGTAATTCACACTGTGTGAACGAGCACCAATTTGCCTATGATTTTGCAAAACCTGTCAGTGAGTGAAAATCAGGCCTAAAATCGAACAGTGTGAACTCTACATTAGTGCCAGTTTGTGTCCTGGGCGTCTCACCGGCTTCGAGTCTGTGAAAGGGTTATACTCCTCCAGGCCAGGTGGGGCAGTCCGCGTTACTTGTGTCACTGATGGATCCTGCAGAAAACACACAGAGGAAACAGCCTTATTTGTCAAATACTTATAATAAAGTATTTGTCATTTACAAGAATATTTTTTTAAACAATGTCTGAGGCTCAAACGAGGCTTTGTGACTCTACTTGTTATGCATCTTCTTGAATTTTATCCAAGTGCTCAGAGCTCCTGCAAACCAAAGCAAATTCCTCATGTGTCTTGTGATCGCACTTATCAAATAAAGCGCTTTCTGGTGTTTGGTTTGGCTTTATGAAACTGAACAGTGTGGTTACTGAGGATAAAAATACTTTTATTTTCATGGTAGCAGTACAGTTGTTTGGCTCGTCTTATTTACACACATCAGCTGCAGAGTAGAAGACCTAAACATACGATACGACCACCCACATGAACACTACTCAACTCTGCAACAGCTTAACTGCTGCTGTAAAACAACCATAAAACCAGCACTAAACAAACGTCAACTTTGCCATCACGTGCTGCTGATAAGGGCACGTTATCTTGACTAAAGTCACACAGATGTTGGAGAACTCCGGAGAAAGCCGAACTAATCCTGACATCCTATGGTGCTGAGTCTGTATCAGATTAAAGCTCAGAAGAACAAAGAGAGAGAGAGAGCAAACACACAAGCCGAGCAACTCTTTATGTCACGCTTCACAGAGGAAATACTACACATTCTGTCCTCCGTTTCCACAGCCAGAACATCAGGAATATCAGATGGAGCCTGTAATTTTCTCCAGCCTGATTCCAGTAATTTACGCAGAGCAAAAGCTATAAATAGATGAGTGGGAGAGATCAACCCTGGTTCAGAGCAAAGATTACGAGAGGTCGACCAATATTGCCTCTCTAGAACCAATACCAGTTATTTTTAATATCTGACAACCAATATACTAGCCTAGATGCCAGCCAAACTTAGCCCCGCCCACAATTTTTTTAGGTCGGGCAGTTCGGTCTGGCCTTGCTCCATAGAGGAGTAATTATCCCCGAACAGAAACTGTTCAGACCAATGAAATCATCAGGACGGGCTTTAGACGATGACGGACAGATGATCAACAGTACCGTAATCATCACGTCATCAAAGGGGCTTGGATTATATTTGTTCAAATCCTAAACGGAGAGCTTGTTTGTGTCTGCATTCACCTTCACTATTTATCTCAAAGATGATGATCATGTTGGGTAAGTACTCTGTGTATCATTACATAATTTTATTTTTTTACAACACCGGCAAAGATCGTGTATTCCAGCTAGAGGTTAGATCGGGCTCAAAAAATCAAGCCCGACCCTACCCGAGCCCGTGCACGTTGTGTCCGAGCTCGGCCCGGCCCGACACATTAACTGTAATTATGAGCCCGAGCCCGATTTAAACCCGACCATTGTTCAATAGGTGGGCGTTTTGACGAGAACGAGCCTGTAATGAGCAAAGCGCAGCGAAACGGACTGGTGAGGCTCATGATAAAACTACATTTAGTTTTCAGTTTTCTCCACAGCGACTGTACAGCCAAATAACATTTTGTTGCAATATTTTCATGTTTAACACTTTGAAGCTGCTTTGAAACAATCATCATTGTAAAAGCGCTATAGGCTATAAATAAAGTTGACTGGACTCCGCTCAATAATCCGCAGGCGCGCTCATGATCCGCTCACCGGTAAACTGATGTTTGCTCAAATCCAGCTCAGACATTTATCTGTAGCTTACTTTGTTCTAGCCATTAAACAATGTGTTTTTTCCTTCATATTTATGTTTAAATATTATAATATTATTTTTACATATTTCATCTGATTATGATGAGTGAAAAGATGCGAGTGGGTCAGAAATGATTTTGGTGGTTATATTTAGTTTAATATTAAGTTTTGTTTTGTAGAAAGCATTTATTTCGTTTTGTTTAAATTGTATCTTAATTTTAAAAAAAGGTTTCTTGGGGCAATTGCCTGGATTTAATAAATAAAAAGCAAATAGCAGACTATAATCGCGAGGTGAAGTCGTGGGAGTGATTGCTTTCATTTCATCTCATGAACTGGAGCGCGCGTCTCATAAATAAACCCAAACTCAGCAGACTTCTCGCCTCACAGACATGACAAATATGCGTATAGAAAGCTTGAAATGACCACTTTTAAACGAAACGATTCGAAGATATTTAATTAAGCAAAGTGCAGTGTTGACGTGAGCAGCTCTTGACTCAGAGCGTTTCTGTTTATAATGCTGCGCTCCATCACTGCTCGAGCTGTGAGTTTAACACACATTTTTACACTAATCCTGATTTGTGCAACATTGTAGCCTACACATTTGTTTCTTAGTTGTTGTATTAGTTCTTACTTTGCTAAATATACATATAATTTCTGATTATAGCATAGCTTTCTGTCCACCCAATTAGACTAGTAATGTAGGCTAATGATTAAAAAAAAAAAACGCTTGATCACGGGCCCGGCCCTACCCGACCCGAGGATAGTGCAGGGAAATCTCAGCCCGACCCGGCCCGTGGGTCGGTTCGGGTCAGGTTCGGGTTCGGGCTCGGGTAGAGAATCTAAACTCTAATTCCAGCCTGATTTCAGCGCTCGTGCAGACAGGGTTGCCAAGTTTTTACAACTAAACCCGCCAACTACTAGCCCTAAACAATAGCTTCTCGGGGGGGTTCTCTGGGGAAAAAATTACGTTTTGGGGGTAAAATGTGTGTTATTTTGGCAAGATTGCCTGCTAAATTTCACACTGATGGGTCTATATATCCCATAATAGTTGCTTCAACCCGCAGAAATAGAAAACAATCCGGGGGAAAAAACGCGGACTTGGCAACACAGTGCAGTTGAGATCTGTTGACGTCGCTTTGTTGCTCTGATTGGTTGTAGGTCTATC
The DNA here is from genome assembly GCF_024679245.1 of Pseudorasbora parva. NCBI lineage: Eukaryota > Metazoa > Chordata > Actinopteri > Cypriniformes > Gobionidae > Pseudorasbora > Pseudorasbora parva. The sequence continues at coordinate 6,365,947 of NC_090189.1, forward strand.
CAATCGAGGTCTTTCCTGGTTCAGTTGAAACACACCCCATAATCTCAGCCCAATGGAGCATAAGACTCATATTCTGACTAGAATTGAGTATGACCAGGTCAGGCTACCAATATACATTATTTAATATAGTTTCAATTATGCTTTTATGATTTAACCATGACGGCAACAATACAAAACACACTCATTAATATTATGAATATTATTGCGATTATTATTATTAATCAACAACAGAAAATAAAATAAAAATAATATTACTATAAAACTATATTTTTAAATTGTTATCTCTGACATTGGGTGCATTTACATGCACGTTCTTAAGCCGATTATGCCTAATAAGCTGACAATGAACATGGTTATGTAAACGCGGTAACCCGTTTTCTTTTATCGGTGTAATGTCATAAACGGCGTAAGCATAAACCGGTCGGGACAGGTCGTTTTTTGCCTCTTACCCCAATTTTGCTCTGCATGTAAATGCATTAACCTGCTTTCTGTCGGGTTATTGAAGTGCGCATGTGTGATAGGGGACAAGAACGCAAACTTACAGCAGATTTAAACGCATCCACACAGAGCGAGCTAGCGTTTTGCATGAAATAAGGACATATATCGCAAACGCAGACTGTTTTAAGACCTAGAAAATTGTAAAGATGTGTTCTCATGCAGCAGAAATAGAAGAGGTTCAGTCAGAACGCTGCATCTGGAACTGCATGAGGGATAATATGAGACGAAAATCTCCTGCTGACACGGCGCACGCTTTATTTAACATCACAACTGACGTAACATTTGAAAAACTCCAGACACTATTTTTGACATCACTACAAGGAATTAACCCGGCTTATTAATAAAGTCATGTAAACGCAGTTTACTTGCATTGTCCGTTTACTGGTTTGCATGTAAACGGGGAAAACTGATTTTTTCAATAAGCTGATTTTTTTGAGTTATCAGTTTACTGGTGTGCATGTAAACATACCGATTGTTTTATTTCTGCTTCAACCATTACACTTATTATTTTTACTATTATTATCATCAATGTATTAAAACAATTTTGCACAATTATAATTATTATTATTAACAATACATCCATAAATAATTAAAACTATTCGGTTAATTAATTATTATTAATAATAACAACAATTATGCTTTAACCATTAGTTTGCAATAATACAAAACACATTTATTATTATTATTAATGTTATTATTGTGGTGATTATAATTAATAATAATTAGGGCCGGGACTTTAACGCCTTAATTAAGATTAATTAATTACGTGACTTTAACGCGTTAATTAATTACGCAAAAAAAAAAAAAAAAAAAAAATTAACCACACTTATTTTTGCACCGCGGAACGTTTTTCAATGAATGAGTTTCGACGGACCGATTATACTGGAACACCAACTAGCGCTCCGGAGCTCCGGAGTCACGACAACCACAACAACAAACCATGAGTGAACATGAACGAAGAAGCTGATGAGACCGCTTTGCTCGGCCCCGTGGATGGGAAATTTTGTTTTAAAAAACGAAAGAATGGAAGCGTCGTCAAGAGCATGGTTGTGTTTGAGCTATACAACAAGGAGTTAGCGTATCACCGCCGCACATCGAGCCTCAAATATCACAAATATGCTTTTGCTACACTTAATGGCAAACATTGCACTGGTCTGCTGGACTGAAATAAATAAACAATATTTTGTTGATTAAGCTTATGTATTCAGTCATTATTCAATGGTATACTAAAAATCCATGTGAAAAATGACTTCTCATTGTTCTCAGGTCAAATATTTATATGCAATTAAAATGCGATTAATTACGATTAATTAATTACAAAGCCTCTAATTAATTAGATTAATTTTTTTAATCGAGTCCCGGCCCTAATAATAATATGAAGAAGAAGAAGAATAAATACATAAAAATAATAAAATATATTTTAATAATTAATTATTACATTTAATTATTATTATACAACATTTCAAATTCTACATATTGGTTATATGACATTATTATTATTACTACTACTATTACTATCATCAACAGTAAAATAAATAAATAATTTAGCTAAATTATAATGATTATTATTAACAACAACAAATCTTTTTTTCAATAATATTATTTATTATATGTATTATTAATAATAACAACAAATATGCAGAATATAAATATTGTTTTATTTCTGCAACAATAAAAACATGCATTATTATTATTGTTAATGCTCAATAATGATGTTTTTGCATTGATAAGAATGGGCGGCAAAAAATGAATGATCATTTGCCAAGTATTGCCAGTACAACAGAACCAAAATGAAATACTGTATCACACAATGTGATAAACTTCAAGGGACGGCTCACCCATTCTGTCATCATTTACTCACCCGTGGGTTAATTCAAAACTGCATGACTTTCTTCTGTTGAACACAAATGAAGAAATTTTTGAAAGTATGTGTGTAACCATAGAATTGCCGTCCATCGTAATTTGGGCGCCGTCAACTGCTTGATTACCAACATTCATTAAAACATCATCTTTTGTGTTCAACAGAAGAAACTCAAACATGTTTGGAATAACTCAAGGGTAAGTAAACGACGACAACATTATTAATATTAACTCTACTTCAGTGTTACGAATGACGTGTTACACAGCCTGGCATACCGTACCCATTTCAAAACACTTTTCCTTGCATATCGTTTCATATACTACTTTATATATTTAGAAGTTCTGTGAAGTATGAAGTATACTAGCTTTAATTTACAGCAGAGAAGAGACTGTATTAAACTCATGTGTTTCTTTAGAAAGATAGCTCACTATTCCCTCACTGACTAAAGCAGATTCATTTAACGCACAAGGTCCAAAGAACGTCAACTACAATACCACACACACACACACACACACACACACACACACACACACACACACACACACACACACACACACACACACACACACACACACACACACACACACACACACACACACACACACACACACACACACACACTAAAATAGTCCCTTGTTTCCATAGCAGCCCCGGTATGCAGCGCTCAGGTCCTGAGGCGGATCCGTTTCATACGGCTGCTGAACTGTCAGGACTCCAGAGCCATGAATATTTCAGTCTGTATAATGATAAATGTTTAATGGGATAGTCGCACACACAAATACACACATTTGTAGCAGCAGGAAGACACTGTCTTCAGTAATCTGTCATCATATAAACACTGAGATAGTGATGTCTGATGATAAGAGAGTAGGGTGTAACCCCGGCATCCTGGACAAATTTGCCCATTGGCCTCTGTCCATCATGGCCTCCTAATCATCCCCATACACTGATTGGCTTCATCACTCGGTCTCCTCTCCACCAATCAGCTGGTGTGAGTTGTGGCCGTTCTGGCGCAATATGGCTGCCGTCATATTATCCAGGTGGATGATGCAAATCAGTGGTGGTTGAGGAGATTCCTATCTTCTATGTAAAGCGCTTTGAGTACCCAGAAAAGAAATGTACTAAATTATTATTATTATTATCACCTGACATAAACGCATGTTCCCCGTCTGTGGCTGTGACTAAAAACCTAGTGAGCTGCTTGCCTAGAAAGTATTTTAAGTGTGTCTAAACATTCAGACGCACACAGGAATAATATCTAGGTAATCAGCACACTAACGCTTCGCATTCTCAAGATATGGCACAAAAATATAAATAGTAGGCAGCAGGATGAAAAATAAATGAGTCTTTTTTTAGTGCTTGGATAGTTTTTGTGTAATCCAGATCCTAGGTCAGATGTAACCACCCAGTGTGTGGGCAGTTTTTGTCTAAAGAGAGCAGTGCATGCCTGCATGAGAGCATGTCTTCGGGTAAATTACTGGTTTATATACACATTTTATTATTTTATTTATAAATTTGTTATTGTGCTTGATTTTATGCAAACCAATAGACAGTCACCTAAACAACAATTTAATTACTTTTAAATGTTTAATTTTTACTTCTAATATTTGTTAAACAAGCTTAAAGGTCCCGTTCTCCGCGTGTTTTCGAAGCTTTGATTATGTTTACAGTGTGCAATATAACATGAGTTCATGTTTCGCGTGTAAAAACACAGTATTTTTCACACAATTGACTTATCTGTACAGCTCTGTTTCCTCTGTCCTAAAAACGGCCTGATGATTTCCTTGTTCAATGAAGTCCCTCCTTTAGAAACACGTAACGAGTTCTGATTGGGCCAGCGCTTCCCGTGTTGTGATTGGACAGCAGCTTAGAGCACTTTGCCCGGAAAGGTCCCGCCTCTTACCATAACGGGGAGATGCCAGCGCTGAATGCGCGCTCTTCTCCACGTGGGAGAGCAATGAGACCACGCCCCCTATTTTGCGTGTTCTTGTGGGCGGAGCGTTAGTCTACAAACGGCTCTAGTGACGTCATTCCTGAAGGAAGTGCAGGGGTGTAGTCCAAACCGGCCGTTCACTGTAGGCTTTGAAAGGGAACTTCTGTTAAATAAAATATCTCGCTTGGCATTGAACTTTGAGCTTTATAATTTTACAGGTATTATTTATGCTCTAACAGCAACGTTACACACTAACTAAAGTTTGAAAGATGGAATCGCGAAGAACGGGACCTTTAAATGTTGGCAAAATGTATTAAAAACTATATCAAATATTCAGTACTGTAAAAGATCGAAAATAAAGGAATTATCATGCAAGCCAGTTTAGAAGGGTTTAAATTAATTCATAGGCATTAATTAATGTATTAAGTAAAGCAAATGAGCTAGTATTATAGTAAAAAATAATCAACCTATTATGCTGGGTTAAATAACCCAATTTGCTGGGTAAAATTAACATTAACATGTGTTCTGTAATGTTTTTAAAGTTTTTTTGTAATGTTTTTTTTTTAAGAGCATAAAAGTAATAATGATTTTGGGGGTAATTAAATAAAATAATGCTGACGTTTGTGGTATCATTTCACAATTTAACAATGTAATAGTGGTTTAGTCTAACATATGCACTTTCACCATCACCAGCGAAGTGCATATCCATTAGTGCATCACAAGGTATGCAAATTGGGATGGAGCCAAAGTTAAGCATTAATCTGTTGATGATGCACTTTAACCAGAAGATAAACTCTAGAAACTAACGTTTACATCACATAACTCCATATGTGGCTGCTCACATTCGGCGACCCGATTCTAAAGCAGCAAACTCAACCCAGACAGCTCGTTTGGGTTTGACCTCTTTCGGTGCTGCGCTCCTTCAGGGCTACAGATGATTTCAGATTCCACAGCTATCAAGTATTCACAGAATGAAAGCTTATTTTAGACAGTAACAAGATTAGCGTTGAATATAGCCGAGATGAAAACAGAAAATCAGATTAACGCAAACATAACTGCTGCAAACTTCCCTGAGCACATGCAGAACAAACCCAAAGTGTTAGGCAGGTGTGACACCCCACTGTGATGTGGAGATGATTGTCAGAAGAACAAGGGTTTATTTGTGTTGTAAAGGCCGCCTGAACAGAGCGTATTTAAGGTCAAATGTTGTTTTGGAAAGGGCAGACAAAAGAAAGCAGGTTTGTGTGGGCTGTGTAAGATACATGAAACCTAAAATGTCACCTTAGTTACGGATATGCATAGGTGAAAACTACTAGACCGCAAGTATGCAAAAATAAGTAAATGTCCTTTTAAAATAGTTTACAAAGTGCTTTTCAAAATAAACAGTAGCACAAAATTAAAAAAGTATTAAGTTATTACCATGAAAGATAAAATTATTATAAAAAAATTATTCATAATATGAAAAAGAAGATAAGCTTACAGTAAAAACAAAAAAGAACGTGTGGCATTTGGGACAAAGCCTAATAGTGTTGTCAAATGTCTTAAATGTGACGATACCAGCGATTCTCACAATTCTTGGCCATAGTGTTTACATGCTCAATATTTTCAAAAATATGTGAAGTTCGCATTCTTGAATAAACCATTTATAGATGCACGCCTGGTCTGTTATTGCAGGGACACTGACTTTAAATTTTAACGCCCCTAAACATGACCCAGAACAAAACCAACTTTGAACCAATGAAAGCTGCGAAAGTCCAGACCTTCTGCCGTCAGTCTGAAGGTGTGGCTACACGAGACTAGTCTCTGATTGGCCATCATGTTCATGTGCTCAACAAATAGGCTATGTCTGTGATTGGCTACAATGTTTAACGCTTTAAAAGAACACTCCACTTTTTTGAAAATTGGCTTATTTTCCAAGTCCCTTAAAGTTAAACAGTTAATTTTTACAGCGTTTGAATCAATTCAGCCGATCTCTGTACCTGGCGGTAGCACTTTTAACAAAGCTTACATCATTGAATTGGATTAGCTCATTAACATCAGGCTCAAAAATGACCAAAGACTTATAACATATAAAGACTTATAATATTTTTCCTATTTAAAACTTGACTCTTCTGTAGACTCTGTACTCACCATGTACTAAGACTAACAGAAAATAAAAAGTTGGGAATTTCTAGACCGATATGGCTATGAACGGCTATGAACTATTCTCTCATTCCTGCGTAATCATCACAGAATTTTGCTGCCGTACAATGGGTTCAGTGTAAGGGTGTAACGATGCACTCGTGTCATGATTCGATATGTATCTCGATACTGAACTCACGATACGATATGTATCCCAATATTTAAAGCCACAAAAAAAAAAAAGGTTTTCTTTTTTGGTACTTTTTTATTATGATATAATATTCTTATTTGTGTTTTATTTAGGGGTGTCCATGGTTAACCGATTAACCGTTAAAAATTGCGTAACCGAGTGAAACATTTTGCTCGGTTAAGTGGCGTCAATGACATGCTTTGAATTTAGTTGTAATATATTTTTGCACCCCTAGAGACCGCCAGAGCGCTCCCAGACATTTGTAATATCCACAAGAAGAAGTCATGACCAGCTTAGTTTCTAACATGAAGCGGGCAAAGAAAAGTGGAGCGTAGGAGCACTTTAAAATTAAGAGTGACGGGGCAAAATGTAAGTATTGCAATGCAGTGCTTACCGCATTTTTCAGGCTATAAGTCGCTCCGGAGTATAAGTCGCATCAGTCAACAATTGCGTCATGAAGAGGAAAATAACATACGTCGCACTGGACTATAAGTCGCATTAGGGCAGAAGCAGAGCGGGAGCCGCGCGCGCTTTGCCTAACGGAGCAGAATAACGAAAGTTTGATGTGAGAAACTTGTGAGGGACTAGCGAAAAGCAGACGTTACTTTAACTGTAATGAAGAAAACAAAAAAAGCTGATCGCGGACTGAAAGCAAGATGGCCAGAGCTGAAGGGACGAGTCCACAGATCCTTGAACTCTCTGCCGGGAGAGGCTCAGCCGCACGAGTCAAACGCTGTGTGAATCGTTCTCGGCTGCATATTTTACTACATGCCCTGATCATGCAGGCGCCCTCGCGGCCACTCGCATTGCTCGTGAACTGGAGCGCATCTCATCCTAATTTAACGAAACTCAGCGTAGGCCTCACAGACATGAAATATATCTTAAGAAAGCTTGAAATGTCTTTTAACAATTTTAAACGGAAAGAAATAGGCTTCTCTCTGATTATGTAATCCATGATGTGCATTTCTCTATATAGGCGCGTTCACTACGGAGATGGCGGTCGTCAAATTAATAAACTAAAAATAATAACCCTGACGCACACTATGGTTAACCGAGTATTAACCGCTAAGGGCCTCGGTTAATGGTTAATGAAAAACTTGAAAACGTGCAGCCCTAGTTTTATTATCAGGACCCACAAATATTATACATTATGTATAGTCGTTGTATGATTCTATGTAATAAGATTATTAATGTAATAATGTCACTGAAACTCTAAACTTAAATTTTTTCCCCTCATGCTCACGCTTTCACTGCAGGCAGCATCTCTCCCCCTGTCTGCTATGCCCTGCCTCTCCCGCTATGAATGCAGTCTGTAAGAATGAACCATCTGAAATGCTTTGAATAATCATACTACTAAAACTAAAAGTGATCTGGTGATTTAAATGATGTTTGGGCTTTCACTAAGGAGTGCCGCTTTAAACGGTGTTTGCGCGTTTTGACTTTGAGGAGTGTCACTTTAAATGATGTTTGTGCTTTCACTGAGGAGCGCCGGTCTGGCAGCACGTGGACTTCAGATGATCAATGCAATCCGTCACAGCTCTAATCGCAATAATGCTCATCAGAATGACCGCTCTCAAACTGTAAACGTTTAGCTCATGCAAGAATTTTAATTCTGCATTTCCTCTCTCTCATGTTCTCTTCACGCGTCACGCAATCATTTGAACGTCCCGTGTTTACTACAGTATGTGCGTCGTGTTAAATATATTCATCACATAAAGCCATTGTGTCTCTTCAGAAGACTTGAAGACTAAAGAAGATTTGGATTAGACACTTGATTAGTTATTTTTACATGCCTTTATGACATTCTTTGCATCTTTTAAGTTTGAGAGGAATGGACTTTAAAAATGGAGGGACATAAATCCCTCAGGTTTCATAAAGAATATCTTCATTTGTGTTTGACTGTTAAATAAAAAAAAACGACATGGTGAGTACATGATGACAGAGTTTACATTTGTGGTAGCTTTGATTTGTTCATTTGTGTTTGGGTGAATTATATATAAACAGGCCTACTAAAGCAAGTTGAGCCCTTGATAAAAACAACTCTATATCGCGAATCATATCGTTTCCATCAACGATACATATCGTCATGTTTTATATCAGGATATATCGTTTAACGATATATCGTTACACCTCTAGTTGAGCGGCTCAATAATATTACGCAGCGCCTGAAAATAGACTAACTTCCGTTAACATAACCAACGTGACAACCTGCTTGCACAGTTGATCATGCTGATTTGTCTGACTCTGCAGTGAGGCTTGTGCGTGTGTGTGTTGATGCAAGCCAAGTAATAAAAAAATAACATTCCAATCAATCGGGGGTGGATAAGAGATAAATCATTGTGTTTGTTTGATAAAGGTGTTTTGAGAGCACCTGTGAGAGAATCAATCCTATCCGTGGGTGTTTACTTACAAGTATTCAGTGCAGCACGGGCATAAAAATCAAGCGTTCCATGAGAGAAGCTAAAAACCAGGGTAGAAAATAGCCTATTACTTATTCATGAATGTTTTTAATGTAAAAAAAACCCCACACGAACGTCATAAGTTTACCTCAGACAGCAGTATATAAAAAAAAAACATTTCAGTACTGTACCACGCAGTACCACCATGCACCAATGGTACCACTTGTAAGTCTGCACTTTTGACAACAATAGATGTGTTTTTGACAACACTAGCCTATATGAATGCAGACTATGCAGTTCTCGTTCTCCTGTCTATCTTACAGGTTATGATGCTGATACACAAAGACTCTGGACCACAACCTAATGAGCTGACTACCCATCCTGAAAATGCATTTCTTATATGCAATGCATTAGGGCTGGACAATAATTCAATATCAATATATATCGCGATATAATTTTTTTCAATAACGGTGATATGATTTTTAAACACATTTCCGATATTTCGATATGACTGACGTTCAGGGCGCATGCCATCAGAAAGAGCAGAACACGATTGGCTTCTTGCGTGATGACGTACACCACGGACACGCAGCCAGTGCTCAGCAGTAGTAGGCTGATAGATCCAACGCGGCACGTTTTAGCTACAAAGAGAGTTTCCCTGACCGCAACACAAATGTGACTGGACGAGCTTCCACAAGTAAGGAGAAATAAATAGTTGATAAGAGAAGAAAGACTAACTTACTTTAGTGGCGTGGAAGTGGTTCGTCTATCTAAAGCACTATTCGCACGGGATAAGCAACGCCTGTGATTTTACTCGAATTTACTGACTTCTCCCGGATATGATGTTCGTTATAGATAGCTGTATGAAATCATAAACAGGCATCGATATCGTTTTGATTATTTTACAGTAGCCTAATAAATAAATATAATTTCGTTCAGTTAGCGAACAGACGCCATGAACTGAGCTCAGACCGGCGGCAGGAGTCAGAGTTAATTTATCACGAGTAGGAAGCTGACAATATACGGCGGAAGATTCAGTTTCAAAACTAAATGTAAAAGCGCCTATTTAAACAAGATTGTCATTGTACTATACTGTTCTGTTCTGTTTTTCATTCAGAACAGTATTGATGTTAATATTAAACACGCCATTCAATCAGATTACTCCCAAATTGATACTTATTCTAAAGTGAAAGTATAATCCGTGTGGGCGCGGCTGCACGGGAATTAACGGTGCGCATTATGAATGCAGACTTTATTCTTCGTGAAAGATAAAGATAGAAATGCTCACAGGGAGAAAAAAAGCTTGCAAAAAGTATATACAATCCGCCTAATCCTGGCCAAATCACAGAGATGTCGATTCGCACAGGACTAATGTTATCACAGGACCGCGGTGTTCGGCGAAATATGGTAGGTAGGCTAATTTGCGGGGGAATTTTTACTTTACAAATTACAGACATGGCCGATTCGCACGGGATTAAGATCACAGACATTCTCTGCAATTATTACAAATCACCAGAGGTCCCCAGATAATACGAATCCTGTGCGAATGGGGCTGATATTAAACTTGCGCCGGAGAGGTGCCGACTAGGGGACAATACATCGACATAGATGCATCAATCTAATGTCTAACAATACGATGCCAAGCGTTACAAATAATCCATGTAGACTATTTATGTAAGAGGCAAGTGGCACATTTGTTTTAATACTTTCCACATTTGCACACAATGTCATGTATTAACACCAATGCGTTCATTCTCGTTTAAATTACCTTTCAAAGCTTGTGAAAGACGGTCAGACATGGCTTCACGAAAATGTATCATTTTCTCCTGTTAAAGCCTTGCAAAAAGCAGCGTGCACTCATCTCAAACAGAGCACAAATAGGCCACTGAATTGAGTCTTATTTTATTTATTTTTTTGTGCATCAGTAGATAAAGGTATAGTTTTGCATAAAAGGAGACTATAGCGCTATGAATCGTTCTTCACTGAAATTTAAAACTTAAATGCTCAATAAACTGCGTCTGCGAAGTGAGTCTTGTTTATTTGAAGGTGATTTCACATTTCTTGTTCGTATAAAGGCTAAATACAAATAAAAGGTGAACATTAATTTATTTGTACCGTTTTTATTTCTAAAATATTATATAGTTTTATAGGAGGAGGTTTCATAGACTTGGCAAATTAATTTGTCAGAAGTTTGTAGGTACAGAAATCCTTTGTGGCAGTTCTTGGTAGTTTTTCTAAAGCTTTTATATAGTTCATATCGATATCGAAATTATATCGTATCGACCAAAATTAAGAAATATATCGTGATATAAATTTTGGCCATATCGTCCAGCCCTACAATGCATGCATAAGGTTCTGAGTGGAAGCAAATGCTCATTCAGTGAAACCATCTCTGGGTCCCGTGACAATTACATTCCACCGCTGATGACGGGAGTGACTAAGAGAGAAACTAAAATAAAACAGCTGCTCTTAGTCACCACCGCTCCCTCAACACACTGTGTGAATGAAGGCAAAGAAATTACACACACACACACACACACACAGTGGCTCACTGTAATAGGTTCCCCTGCATCTGCAAAGTGGCCCAGAACTCCAGAAACTCCACCTAATCAGACCATTAAAGTTGGTCTCTCTCTCTCTCTCTCTCTCTCTCTCTCTCTCTCTCTGATCACTGAGTGATGGACAGAATCAGATGGACCTCATTTAGACAGTCTGCTTCCTTACCGCTGTGACACTGTGCGCGCACAGTCACACACACACACACACACACACACACGGTTCACCATCTTTGTGGGGACTCACCATAGACATACCGGTAATGGTTTTTATACCATAAACCATATATTTATATATTGTATAAACCATATTCTCTCCCCTTACACTAACCCTACCCCTAAACCTATCCATCACACAAAACTTTCTGAATTTTTACATTTTCAAAAAAACTCTGTATGATTTATAAGCTTGTTTCCTCATGGGAACCTCAATTTAGGTCTCAACAGTGACTCGAGTCCCCATGAGTCTGCATGACGTCCCTACTAGGAAATAAAAACATGATCACACACACAGCTGAGTAGTTTTAGAGTTTGGCAGTTGCTGCATTATGAAATCACTGTAATAAGGTGAAATCTGCTTCGTCTGAGGCACATGCATGTATTCAGTTTGTCTCATACACACACAGATCTGCAACATCCTGCAGCACGCCTACTTGTTGATGAGGATGCATCATTTCAGACTGCTTCAGCACGACGTGAGACTCGTTTCTACCAGGATCTCATCCAGGATAAAGACTATTTACTCTGTGGTTTCATTCACACAGCCTTTATAGTCACAAATGCTTAACTTAACTGTTACCACACAGCAAACTCTGGTGAAGAATGCTTCATCCTCCAAACTCAAAGAGTTTGCCTTTTGATTTATATCATGCCAAGGAGAGCTAAGGTGAATGTTTTGATTCACTTCCAATCTCTCTCACACAAAGCGTTTGACATCAGTGGAAGAAGTGGACAAAACTGACAGACATCAGATCCCTGACCGCATTTCAGCAGAAACAAACTAGATAGTTTGTTAACTTATTGATATACAAACATGACAAACATAAAAGTATAACCTATAACAGAGTAGACTGTTATTGGCTATATCATTTTTATTATATAATAATAATAACAACCATTTGTTATTGTGTTGTCATTCACATTATTATTAGCCCTATCATCAGTATTTTTTGGGGCGGCAGTGGCTCAGTGGTTGTCTACAAACCGAAAGGTTGGTGGTTCAATTCCCAGTTCCTGACCAAGTGTCGGTGTCCTTGAGCAAGACACCTCACCCCAGCTGCTCCCGACGAGCTGGATGGCGCCTTACATGGCTGACACCGCCGTCGGTGTATGAATGGTTGAATGTGAGGCAAAAATGTAAAGCGCTTTGGATGGCCATAGGGTCTGTTAAAAGCGCTATATAAATGCAGTACATTTACCATTTATGTTAATGTGCTATATGCAAAAAAACAACAACTACGAAATGCTGACGTTTTCAACATGCTAAAACTGTCCAAAAAATGGTGTCTCTTTTATAACAAGCACTCGTGAGCTTTGGCATAATCTGTGAACAGGTATATCACCTTGTAATTACATGTTGATGTGGGCTGTAGTTTTGTAGTCTGTTTTTAAAATATTTCCAATGAATATTACCCTCATTTTATGAGCATGTTGGCAAATAAAATGTATTATTATTATTATTATTAAATGCCAGCTATACCCTGTGGTGATGATGGGAAGCTATGGCAGGACAATCTGATGATAACAACAGCCTAATAATAATAATAATTTAATATATTTATGGCAAAACATATTCTAACATGAGAATGAACCTCATTGGTTCTCGAGAAAGCTCAAACGTGATGCGAAACACAAGAATGAACCTCATTGGTTCTTGAGGAAGATCAAACGCGTATTGATTAATGACCGTTTGAATCTTTATTTGAGGATTGAAAACAAACGCGGAAGAGAAGACAATGCTGAATAAAGTCGTAGTTTTTGTTATTTTTGGACCAAAATGTATTTCCGATGCTTTAAGAGATTCTGATTAACTAACTGATGTCTCATATGGACTACTGTGATGATGTTTTTATTCCCTTTCTGGACATGGACAGTATAGTGTCCACACTTAGATACGCTGTCGGACTAAATATAAAATATCTTAAACTGTGTTCTGAAGATGAACGGAGGTCTTACGGGTGTGGAACGACATTAGGGGGAGTCATTAAGGACATCAATTTCATTTTTGGGTGAACTAACCCTTTAACTGAAGGTGCCACTGTCTGTATGCTGATTGGCTAAGAGGAGCAAACATCTAACAGGTTTTCAGTCAAACAAACGTGAGGTCTCGAAGCAAAACCCAGCAAACCAATCAACATCTTCAAGCTCATTTCCAGTAAGACAGTCTATATGCACTCAAGAAAGACGCAAGTCAGAAACACAATGCAATCAGGGATCCGCATGAATTATTGAGCCATGTGCCGCTACAGTCGGTCGGCTAAAGGGCCGTGCTGGTGTTGAGTTACCACGGCAACCCGTGGCTGCATACCATTACTGATCGCTTAACGATTTCCGTCTGACCAGTTTGAGTTTAATGATGACTTAAGAGGTATGCTTTAATAAAAAACACTTCAGATGAGGCAAAAATGCTGCTACTGATGATTGTGTGTGTGTTATTGGAAATGAGGAAGAGAGAGACCTGGGTGACCAAAAGAGGTCTAAATGATCATGTCCTATGCGGTCAAACAAAAGCCACAATCTGCTGTGCATGAATTTGCATTTGTCCCCCTGCACCTTCAAGCCGGGTCCGACCCCACCTGTGAGTCTACAACACCTGTAATGTCAATTAAACTGATTCTCCCCGGAGACTAGAGGGGAAAGGAAAACAATGGAGGAAAAACTCCAGGCAGATGGCCATTGTGTTTTAAAGCCTGACTAATTTCTGTAAATGGAACAGCCTAATGAACAAAACATAAAAGAAAATCAAAAACAAAATTTTAATATTTGATTCATTTGATCAGTTTTATGGCTCATAGTGAGAACATGGAGCTCATACCAAAGGCCAAAACTGAGCAAAATCTGTCATTTGATTAAATTTATGAGGCCAAAAAGTAAGATTGAAATTTGTCAATGATATCTTTATATACAGACTAGCATAAAATGCATATAAATATCAGTTATTACTCTATATATCTGCCAAAGAAATGTTAAAATATTACACTCAATAAATGCTGGGTTAAAAATAAACTAAGTTAGGTTAAATACGGACAAACCCAGCAATCAGGGTAATTGTTTGACCAACCTGTTGGGCAGTTTTATTTAACTCAACTATTGTTTAAAAATGACTATAATGGCCTAAAATTAACCCAAAGTGATAAAATCTGACACATAATTACTAATAGCAACAGTAAAAAAGGTGAACATTTATTAATGAGCAATTTAATAAATGTTTATTATTCAAGTATTATTTTTTAACCTTACATTATTTACTACATTATTATAACTACAACATTATTTATGAACATGAATAAATGTTCATTTATACACATTAATAATCACTAAGGATCTGGGTTCATTTTAAGCTAGCAATGATAGCATTTTTTAAACAGTATTTGAGTTAAATAAAACTACCAAAAAGGTAGGGTTACTTTTAACCCACCATTTTTAAGTGTAGTTTTCTAATCAAAGCTTTGTAGTTTTAATTTACAATGCAATGATAATTTGAGAGATGAGCAAACAAACCTTCCTCGTCTTAAGACTGATCATATTTCATACTCACATTTGTTATAATAATTGTTGTATGTACAAGAATCAAGTAAACCTAAGTTGCTTTATTCGAATGTGTTCAGCTTGAAATTAGCAATATAATAGTTATTCATATGTTTATTTATAAAAATCACAAGATTTCACAGGGTGGACATTTATTCAATTATACTAAAATTACTTGCTACAAAAAGTCTAAACTGTCAATCAGATGACAGAAGGCATGTAGGAGATTGTGCAACAGGCTTTTTCAGCAAAGTTTGATCACGTTAATATGTAGTAATGCCTTAGAAATTAATCTATCAAATATATCACAGTAGGATTGAGAGGGTTAACTCATTTGGAAAGTGCTGTTATTTCGACAAATCACCAGCTTTGATCCATTAAGGTGCACAGACGACAATTGCTTCCATGCTTGGATCAATGTAGCTCCACAAAATAAAAAATAAAACAGGCTGCAGGGATCTAATTCCCTCAGCTGACCAGAGCTGCACACACACACACACACACACACACACACACACACACACACACACACACACACACACACACACACACACACACACACACACATCTCACTGATCAAAACAGGGGCGGCCTACATCATCCATCTATCTATCCCAGCAGCCCAAGCCCAAACACACACACACACATACACACACACATCACCCTTTATTGACCATAAACATCATTAATCAGCCCCATGTAACTGTGCACAGACTGTAAAGAGACCATATTCTTTTCAGACACTGACAACTTCAATAACAACAGATAATTCACTAGTTAACAGACACTATGAATATAATATAAAGCTCAGGTTAGAAACCAAACCCAGAATTGAAGCCTGTATCAGCTGAACATAATATTAATAATAATAAAGCATAATCAATTAAATGTTGATGTGTTGGTCAAATGTAATTCATAGATCATTAAAGGCTTTTTTGGACTGACTAAACTCATAATCCGAATCAAAATCCCAATAATAATAAAGAATAATGCTAACAAACAAAACCACAGACCACTATTATAACATATTTTTACACAACTGACTGCTGAACAACAGGTTCGGTCTTTCCACTGAATATATTAGCATTAAATTACTTTATTTTCCATAAACGTGATCGAAATGACTAGAAAATGTATTGACTTTATATGTAAAAAGCAGCACACCGAATCACAGGGATAAAAGCAGCGCTGCTGTGGCGTTACCTGGAACGGGTTGCTGAAGTCCGGGTCCGCGAAGGGGTTGCTGTCAAAATCTGACATTTTTCCGGTTGAATCGGGGCTGTAATGTTGGACTAAATTAACCGTTTTCGGCAAGAAACGCACCAGCAGCTCGAGACTGATCCGCAACCGCAAAATGGCAGAACCGGAGATGACGTCACGCGTCAGCTGCACGTCTTCACTTCTGTATGATCAAATACACGTAATAAAATGTGCTCCTAAATATTATTTTATTAGCATTTTAAACTTTTTATGCGTATTGTATTACTTTATACTTAATTAGGCTACATAAATTACATCTTATTTACCTTTCATGGTTTGTTTCCTTATTATGGCTACTATTTCGTCATGTTGTTGCCTACACCTTTATCTCTCTATATTTGTTTTTATTAAGTCATTTGGACTAAAATGCGGAAAAGAAAACGTTCATTTCACATTATACTGACCTTATATCACATTATACTCACATTATTTCTGCCACCTAGAGTGCATTAGTAATAATTACATCTAAGCAGAATATGTAGGCCCTATTCATCTATTCTTAAATGTTTCCTGAGCATATATATTATTTTGGGTTTGTTTGATACTGTATGAGTAAAATATGAGATATTCACCTCAGCAATGGTCTTACACTATAAAATATTCTCCAAGACTTTGCTCTCAGTTAAATTCTGAATAAAGGATATTAATGTTTTGGCACTTCTGCTAAACACAGCTGTATCTGTCAAACTCTTCAGTCAAAAGGGCAGGTGTTGGAGTGACAGATGTTAACAATAGTTAGCTTCAAAATATATATTTATTTTTAGACATAATTAAATCTGCCTTTAGGGTGTTCCCGTCTTCTGATTAGACAACTAGCCCACTGATACAATCCAGTGCCTGGTGATATATTTATTATTTTCAGATAGTAGTTTCAATTGAATCTCTCGCTATTGGCTTTAAAGAAGGGACCCTACAGATAATGGTGCATATTTATGCACAATGCATGCCTTAAATAAATGATTTTAGCTTTCATTATCATGTCAGAAGGTTCAAAGGGGGAAAAGTATTTCAAACTTGACCAGTTTAACAACATTTTTGGCATTACAGAGTGACTGCACCATTCGTGTCAAATCATATAGAAGAAAAATCATCCTGACACAATTTTTTTTGTTGGTGGATATATGTTGTATCTTTGAATACCTTGGTGTTTCTGTGATACCAAACAAGCTATATCGGACACTGATACACTTGGGCTAGGCTACAGGAGAGCTTTTTTCAGAATATTTAAGAAATTAGTTTAATGAAGAAGTGAGTTTAATTCAATGTCAAAGTGGAATATAGGATGCAATATAATTTGCAAACTTCCAAATGAATTAACAATTTGCAATTAGTAATTTTTAATAATAAAAATATAATAATTAATGTATTTTAAAGAGTGTGAAACATTGAAGGAATTGTTTGGGATAGAGCAACCAAAAGCAGGTTTTACAGCTTTCTTCCTGCTTTATTATAATGGGCGTTTCTATGACGCCATGGCGTGGAACTCCTCGCAGCGCGTGCTCGGCGGACTCTTTTGATTCGGTTCCCGGAAGTCGCTCATAATTGTTTACTAAAGCAGATTAGCCCGATATTGATGTGCTGTTGATTCAGATCACCTTGTCCTCTCTCCAGTGTCAGCCTGCAGAATGCGGTTGACGTGTTGGCTGGCGCTCGCGGGCTGTGTGTCGCTCACGGCGGCGATAGAGCCGATCAGCACCAGCATCGCCGTCGGGATGGCCGCGGCTCTCACCGGCTTTCTGGCCACGTATCAGAACGTGCTCTACTACTTTCACGAGTGCTGCAGACCGGAGTGGATCTCATACAACAAAACAGGTTTGTACGGCATGTTTGGTCTTTATTTGTAGTTCTGGGATGAGCGTATGGTTCCGGTGTCCAATGGTTGGTCATATAGTAACGTATAAACCCGCGATTTCCATATTAAAATGAATTAAATCCACATTTATGTTTATTTGCATATCAAATAGCCAAACAAAGAGACAGCCAAGGCATGCAGAATTTATTAACAGCCTCTTGTGATGTTTACTTCCTGATAGTATTTTAAATCATGCAATGCCCCTGAAATGCAAAGCATACATACATACATAGTATATCTATCTATCTATCTATCTATCTATCTATCTATCTACACGTTGGATGCAGTGGTGTAAAGCACGCCGCCACTGGACTCTTGAGCAGTGGAGACGTGTTCTCTGGAGTGACCCATCATGCTTCTCTGTCTGGCT
Organism: Pseudorasbora parva; assembly: GCF_024679245.1. Classification (NCBI taxonomy): domain Eukaryota; kingdom Metazoa; phylum Chordata; class Actinopteri; order Cypriniformes; family Gobionidae; genus Pseudorasbora; species Pseudorasbora parva. Next base: position 6,384,733 of record NC_090189.1, read on the forward strand.
ATTCGATGGACGAGTCTGGGTTTGGTGGTTGCCAGGAGGATGGTACTTGGCTGCCTGCATTGTGCCAAGTGTAAAGTTTGGTGGAGGGGGGATTATAGTATTGGGTTGTTTTTCAGGGGTTGGACTTGGCCTCTTAGTTCCAGTGAAAGGAACTCTTTATGCTTCAGCATACCAAGACATTTTGGGCAATTTCATGCTCCCAACTTTGTAGGAGCAGTTTGGGGATGGACTTTCTGTTCCAACATGACTGCTCGCCAGTGTACAAAGTGTCGGTCCATAAAGACATGGATGAGCGAGTTTGGTGTGGAGGAACTTGACTGGCCTGCACAGAGTCCTGACCTCAACCCGATAGATCACCTTTGGGATGAATTAGAGCAGAGACTGTGAATCAGACCTTCTCACCTGACAGCAGTGCCTGACCTCACAACTGCACTTCTAGCAGAATGGTCAAAAATTCCCATAAACACACTCCTAAACCTTGTGTAAAGCCTTCCCAGAAGAGTTGAGGCTGTTATAGCTGCAAGGGGTGGGCCAACTCCATATTAAACCCTACGGATTGAGAACGGGATTTCATTAAAGCTCATGTGCACGTAAAGGCAGACGTCCCAAAACTTTTGGGTATGCAATATTGCATTATCTGGAAATGTATAATCATGTGTTAAAGCACAAATTCTTGTATTGGTGCTGATAATGAGTTCCACGTGTTCCCAGTCAATTTGAATGCTATTCATATTAATTAATAATGTGTAAGTCGCTTTAGATAAATGAGCACATGTGTAAATAAGTAAACATATTTCCTCCGTAACTGGTATAACTATCTCTGGTCAGGACATTCCCCTCTCCACAACTGTCACCAACCTTGCTTTACCATTTGACCCACAACTCAGCTTCGAAGCCCATATCAAAAACCTCTGCAAGACTTCTTTCTACCATCTCAGAAATATTGCTAAACTCCGTCCAACAATAACCTTAGCAGATGCTAAAAAACGCTGGTCCACGCCTTTGTCTCCTCCAGACTGGATTACTGTAATGCACTTCTCATCAGGATCCCTAACAAAAGCTTGCAGAGACTGCAGTGTGTTCAGAATAGTGCAGCAAGGATCCTGTTGAGAGTTCGAAAATTCGATCACATCACACCATTCTCCATTCACTTCACTGGCTTCCTGTTTCCACCAGGATTGAATACAAGTCTCCCTTCTAACCCACCAGTGCATCTATGGAAATGCTCCCTTCTATGCTCCCCTCGTTTTTGAGACTTTTAAAAAAGGACTTAAAATATTTATTTTTGGGAGTGCTTATGTCCTTTAGCTATTAAATCTATTTGTATTTTTCCATTTTTAAATTATCTTAACTGTAGCACTTTGAGATTTGTTCCAAATGTAAAGTGCAATACAAATAAAATGTATTATTTTTTTATTTTTTATTATTACATGTAATGATAATATTATTCACCCAGAAATCATAGCCTAACTAATATATTCCCAGGGTTTTTTTTAACCTTCAAGTAGTTTTATTTAACTTGACACTCCTGAGGAATAATCCCTTAATCTTCGTCTGCATATTTTTCTTTGTAAAATGTGCATGTATTGTATAGACAGAGTGGCACACACTGACCAGTGACCTAACAGTCAAAGCAAAATCAACATGCACTATTGAACCGAACGCTGCGCGCATGCGTTATTTGTCGCACGCGTTGGACGTCACGTTTTTCTCAAGCCGGAAGTGCGGGCTGCGAGTGAGTTGGAGCCTTCGGCTTGTTTTCCTCCCGTTTCCAATTAAAAGCATCGATGTTTAATGTAGTAAAATGAAAGCTCGACCGCCTCGCGCATGGATAACCTTACTGCACTGCATCCTGGTCTCAGGGCTGATCGTGGAGGCCATAGAGCCCGTGTCCACCACACTGCTTGTGGGAACAGGAGTTGCTATGCTGGGCAAAAAAATATATCGCTATTTATATGAAGCGTGTGACGAGAACTGGGTCAACTTTAATGCAACAGGTGAAAATGTGATCAGAATGTGTATTATAGTTTGATTTGATCATGCATATGTGCATTATGTAACGTAAAAGCACCAAAAAAGCAACTTATTGTACGTTGATTTTACAATCTGTTACGAATGACAAATATTATTTTTTGAAATTTTACAGCCAGATTGTATGTTTGTTTTTAAATTATCATTGTAAACAAAGACATTTATAAAACAGTGTTTGTACTATGTGCTTTGATTTGAAAATGTTTAAATGTAGGCCATATTTATGAATTGCTTGATTTTTAAAAGTGCTTGAAATATCGAAAGGCAGGATGAAATTAGTGTCATTATGTCATAATTTCATGCAAAATTAGAGCTGCATTATGAATGCGTGTTTCCGCCACAGAATAAATTGAGACCTTTTTTTCTCACGATAGTGATTTTCATCTCGCAATTGACTTTTTTTATCTCAAAAAATTGTGAGTTGTAAAGTCCGAATTGTTCAAGCCTATTATTATCTCAATTGTCTTATTCAGAATCTGTTAGATTTGATCAGCCAACATGCATCGGAACAATACAACTGTTTTTTTTTTTCTTGTTTGAAGTACAGTGACACTTGTTTTGTTGTCTCATGCATGTATTTATTTATTTGGCGTGCAGATGTTGCGTATAAATCATATGTTTGCTGTAAATCTGTTTTCTCATCCTCAGGACTGAAGTATGACCTCAACACCAAGCTGTACGGACAGCACGTGGCTGCTCGGGTCGTCCTGAAAGCCGTCACAGGTTTCATGAACAATGAAAACCCAAAGAAACCTCTGGTTCTGTCCCTCCACGGCTGGACCGGGACTGGGAAGAACTTCGTGAGCCAGCTGATAGCCGAAAATATATACAAGAAAGGGATGTCGAGCAGCTTTGTTCATCTGTTTACAGCAACGGCACACTTTCCCCACGAGAAACACATCGACACATACAAGGTAACCTGTTTATATATGTAAATACACTAATATAGTGTTATGTACTTCACTGCACCAACAAACTGCATCCAGTTAAATGTTTTATAGTCAAATATGTACAACATGTATGTTTGCATTTGTTTAGTCCCAGTTACAGGACTGGGTGAAGGGGAATGTGTCCAACTGCCCACGTTCCATGTTCATCTTTGATGAAATGGATAAAATGCATCCCGGGCTGATCGACAGTATAAAGCCTTACCTGGACTTCTATGACAATCTGAACGGAGTGTCGTACAGACAGGCCATCTTCATTTTCCTCAGGTCAGTGTTAGAAATAAAAGTATGTGCTTACATAATGTGTTTAATTATCATGTATACATAAATACACACACATGGATGTATCTTAAAATATGTGATATGACTACATTATATATGGAAATATTTCTTATATATACATGTTTGTATGCAAATATACATAATTATTATACACATTACACACACATTCTGTAAACGCATACATGCGTGTGTGCGTGTGTGTGTGTGTGTGTGTGTGTGTGTGTGTGTGTGTGTGTGTGTGTGTGTGTTAGGGCTGGACGATATGGCCAAAATTTATATCACGATATATTTCTTAATTTTGGTCGATACGATATAATTTCGATATCGATATGAACTATATAAAAGCTTTAGAAAAACTACCAAGAACTGCCACAAAGGATTTCTGTACCTACAAACTTCTGACAAATTAATTTGCCAAGTCTATGAAACCTCCTCCTATAAAACTATATAATATTTCAGAAATAAAAACGGTACAAATAAATTAATGTTCACCTTTTATTTGTATTTAGCCTTTATACGAACAAGAAATGTGAAATCACCATCAAATAAACAAGACTCTCACTTCGCAGACGCAGTTTATTGAGCATTTAAGTTTTAAATTTCAGTGAAGAACGATTCATAGCGCTATATTCTCCTTTTATGCAAAACTATACCTTTATCTACTGATGCACAAAAAAATAAATAAAAGAAGACTCAATTCAGTGGCCTATTTGTGCTCTGTTTGAGATGATTGCACGCTGCTTTTTGCAAGGCTTTAAACACGAGCAAATGATACATTTTCGTGAAGCCATGTCTGACCGTCTTTCACAAGCTTTGAAAGGTAATTTAAACGAGAATGAACGCATTGGTGTTAATACATGACATTGTGTGCAAATGTGGAAAGTATTAAAACAAATGTGCCACTTGCCTCTTACATAAATAGTCTACATGGATTATTTGTAATGCTTGGCATCGTATTATTAGACATTAGATTGATGCATCCATGTCGATGTATTGTTACACCCCTAGTCGGCACCTCTCCGGCACAAGTTTAATATCAGCCCCATTCGCACGGGATTCGTATTATCTGGGGACCTCTGGTGATTTGTAATAATTGCAGAGAATGTCTGTGATCTTAATCTCGTGCGAATCGGCCATGTCTGTAATTTGTAAAGTAAAAACTCCCCCGCAAATTAGCCTACCTACCATATTTCGCCGAACACCGCGGTCCTGTGATAACATTAGTCCTGTGCGAATCGACATCTCTGTGATTTGGCCAGGATTAGGCGGATTGTATATACTTTTTGCAAGCTTTTTTTCTTCCTGTGAGCATTTCTATCTTTATCTTTCACGAAGAATAAAGTCTGCATTCATAACGCGCACCGTTCAGTCATTCCCGTGCAGCCGCGCCCACACGGATTATACTTTCACTTTAGAATGAGTAGGCCTATCAATTTGAGAGTAATCTGATTGAATGGTGTGTTTAATATTAACATCAACACTGTTCTGAATGAAAAACATAACAGAACAGTATAGTACAATGACAATCTTGTTTAAATAGGCGCTTTTACATTTAGTTTTGAAAATGAATCTTCCGCCGTAGGCTATATTGTCAGCTTCCTACTCGTGATAAATGAAATCTGATTCCTGCCGCTGGTCTGAGCTCAGTTATGGCGTCTTTTCGCTAACTGAGCGAAATTATATTTATTTATTAGGCTACTGTAAAATAATCAAAACGATATCGATGCCTGTTCATGATTTCATACAGCTATCTATAACGAACATCATATCCGGGAGAAGTCAGTAAATTCGCAGTAGGAGTAAAATCACAGGCTTTGCTTATCCCGTGCGAATGCGCCACGCAAAACTCAGATGATGAGTCATTTCTAAATCACAGAGGTCCCTAGATAATACTAATCCCGTGTGAATAGTGCTTTAGATAGACGAACCACTTCCACGCCACTAAAGAAAGTTAGTCTTTCTTCTCTTATCAACTATTTATTTCTCCTTACTTGTGGAAGCTCGTTCAGTCACATTTGTGTTGCGGTCAGGGAAACTCTCTTTGTAGCTAAAACGTGCCGCGTTGGATCTATCAGCCTACTACTGCTGCTGAGCCCTGGCTGCGTATCCGTGGTGTAGGCCTACGTCATCACGCAAGAAGCCAATCGTGTTCTGCTCTTATGATGGCATGCGCCCTGAACGTCAGTCATATCGAAATATCGGAAATGTGTTTAAAAATCATATCACCGTTATTGAAAAAAATTATATCGCGATATATATTGATATTGAATTATTGTCCAGCCCTAATGTATGTATGTATGTATGTGTATATATATATATATATATATATATATATATATATATATATATATATATATATGTGTGCATGCATGCATTTATTTGATCAAAAATGTAGTAAAACAGTAGTGTGAAATATTATTAAAGTTTAAAATAATCAATTTTAAGCAGAGAAGCGGTTTTCAACATTGATAATAAGAACCATTATTGATAACTGAGCTGCAAATCCTCATATCAGAATGATTTCTGAAGGATCATGTGACACTGAAGACTGGAGTAATGATGCTGAAAACTCAACTTTGATCACAGGAAAACATATTATATATATATCTATATCTATATATATATATATATATATATATATATATATATATATATATATATATATAGATATATAGATATATATAATATAAAAAGCAGTTATTTTAAATTGTAGTAATAATATTTTCCAAATACAACTATATTTTTTGATAAAATTAAAGCAGACTTGGTGAGCAGAAGAGACTTAGAAAGTAACTTATTCCTAACTTTTGACTGGTATCTATTTGCTCTGAATTTTTTTTTTAATCAGAGGACGCTTTTACACCCAGATGTTTTTGTTTTTCCAGTAACGCCGGCGGTGAGAACATCGTTCAGGTGGCTCTGGATTTCTGGAAGGACGGGAGAGAGCGAGAGGAGATCCAGCTGAAGGATCTAGAGACGGCACTGTCACTGTCCGTCTTCAACAACAGAAACAGTACGTCACATGCCTCATTAGGGGTTCAAGCACGAAGTGCTGAACACCTATTGTATTTGTGCTGATTTTTATTAGGGGTTCAAGCACGAAGTGCTGAAACCCTATTGTAATTGTACTGATTTTTATTATTATTATTCTGCCGTAAAACTCATCGTGCAGACCAAACCGTAAGGGCTAGAGACTTGAAACTTGGCCAATAGGTAGTCCAAAAATCGAGGAGAGGTTATCAAATTATGAGCCAGATTGGCCAATAGGTGGCGCTACAGCAACCAAAAACGCGAAATGGCTCATAACTCTTAAATCGTTCGTCCAAAGGGTCAAGTGTCTTATATCATTGGAAAGCTGAGACCTTGGCGAACAAAACGTATATCTCCGATTTCATTTCCGGTATGCAAATTTTTCCGCCATTTTGAATTTTGTCAAAAACCTACTTTTGCGAACTAGTCCCTGGTTTTTTGACATATCGGAACCAAACCAGTGCCAAAATGTTCTCTCTAGTCTGAATATCAATAATTATCAAAAAAAAGTTGAAATTTTGACTCATGGACGAAAAGGGGCGTGGAAATGTACATTTAAGGCGGAGCCTATTTTACTAAAGAGGCTATAACTCAAGAAGGAAATGAGATATCTTCACCAAACTTGGTACGCATGTGTATGGGCTCATTTTGAGGTCAGGATAAAAAAAATTTGAAAATTGACCACTTGGTGGCGCTATAATGTGGAAAAAACATGAAATTAGCTATAACCACGCGACCGCTAGTCCGATTGACCTGAAAATTGGTATGCCGTGTCTTGGCCCAAGCTACCATGTATGTGTATGAGGACATTGGTGTGTCTCAAAAAACATGGCGGCCATAGACCAATGAATTTTGAGCACCTATTAGACAAGGTTAATGGAGGTTGAATGGAACGAAACTCAGTGGGCATGTTTGACTCATAGTCCTAGAGGTCTGTAAGAATTTTGAAAGAAATCGGCCACTAGTTGGTGCTAACGAGTTTTATGGCTCTGAAATCACGTGGTGTTGCACATATCCATGAAATATGCATATCATTTGATAGATCTCCTCATGATGAACAACTTTGCCTCTAGAACCATTGCTGTCAATCAAATTATTAATTAAATTTTTGTAATTATGTTAAAAACCTACTTTTGCGAACTAGTCCCTGGTTTTTTGCCCAATCAGAACCAAACCAGTCTAGGATAATTCTCTGGACTCTCTAGATTAATAATTATCAAAAAAAAGTTGATTTTTTGCATTTGCATGGCTATAACAGGGCCATTTAGAAAAGAGGCGTGGCAAAATACGCTCAAAAGCCTATAAATCCTAAGGGAAAACTCAAAACTTCACGAAAATTGTTGGGTATATGTGGCATAACATGTTGAAGACGCATGCAAAGTTTCATGGAGATCGGAGTATAGGTGGCGCTATAAGTGTTAAAAAGCTTTGAAAACCATGTATTCCCTATGGTGAATTGCCTGTATTGGCTATAAATGGTATTTTCCATCTCTGTAATCAGGTGGGGTTAAAACAGCCACATAATATGCATATATTATGATAGATGTTCTCATACTGAACAACTTTGCCTCAAGAACCAATACTGTCAATCAAATCTTTATTTAAATATTCACAACTATGTTAAAAACCTCGTTTTGCAAACTAGTCCTTGGTTTTTTGCCTGATCGGAACCAAACCACAGCAGTATGATTCTCTGGACTCTCCTGATCAATAGTTGTCAAAAACATGTTGAACTTTACACTTTAGGTAGCTATAACAGGATCATTTGGAGAATAGGTGTGGTAAAACATGCTCAAAAGCCTATTAATCCTGAAAGAAAAATCAAAATTTCACAAAAATAGGTAGGCAAATGCAACATGTGACTCTAAAGAAGCATGCAACTTTTCATGGAGATCGGGCGTTAGATGCCTCTATAACAGTAAAAAAGGTGACAGTGCAAATGCGTATATGGCATATTACCTAAAATTGCCACCGGAGGCCAGCAGAGGACCAGTCATTGGTTCATTCTGTCCACTGAGCATAAACTTTAAAAAACATTATAATAGCATTTCAAATTATATTTTGTCAGTGTTACCAATTAATTTGTTCATTTGATTTATGTTTCACAAATAATTATTATATTACAATAAAAATAATGCCGGAAAATGTTTTAAAATGGGAAAACCTGGAATAAGCTAGTTGTTACCTATCATTTATTTCAAATATCTGTATCTTCAACAATATGTGCATGTGAGAAAAGCATGTTTGATTGCATTAACTTGGAAAATGTGCTCATTTAAAATGAAAATGAGTGGTGCTCTGCTGCCACCTGCTGGCTCATATAGTCATTTTGTCATACTATTTACTGATCATGTTCTATAATTCCTATTTAGACAATGTAAAGTCACTTTTACAACATTTACAATCACATTTTGTCAAAATAATTTATTTCAAATATATCTGCAACTAAATTAAAGTTTAAATGAGTTAACATGAAAAATGTGCCTATTACATATTCCTTACAATTACAATTACAAAACCACCAGAGGGCAGCAGAAGACCACTCATTGGTTCATTCTGCTCACAAAGCATATAAATAAACGTTTTAAAATCATTAAAATAATATTGCAAATAAAATGTTCTCAATGTTTGCCAGTTTGATGTGTTTTTTTTAACAATAATATTACATTACAAATAAAATAACACCTGAAATTAAAGGGGAAAACAATGACTAAGCAATTTATCTATCATTTATTTCAAATATCTATATAAGCATTATTTAATTTATTCATATGTAAAACAGAAGTGTGTGTGTGTGTGTGTGTGTGTGTGTGTGTGTGTGTCTGTCATGCTAGCAAACAACATTTGCAACATGCTACACACGCTAGCAGTGATTAGTAAAGTGTTAAATCAGGCAAAGAACATAGTAAGAACTCTATAAACATTATAGTAACCATCTATAAACACCTAACAACTGCCTAGCAACACCATAACAACCATCAAGAACAACCTAGCAACCACCTAGCAGCATGTTAATCCTGTTAGCAAAGTAAAATAGTAATTTTGTCATACTATTTATTAATATTGTTCTATAATTCATATTTGGACTTAATAAAGTCACTATTATAATATTTAAAATCACATTTTGCCATTTTATCACTTCATTTCACCTGATATCTCTCAAATTCATTCAGTGCTTAAAAACCTTTCATGCAAAAGGTGTCAAATGCTTAAAGACCTTAAATGGCTTGAACCCCGCTAAATGCTGCTCGCAGCTTTAATTATTATTATTATTATTATTCTGCCGTAAAACTCATCGTGCAGACCAAACCGTAAATGCTAGAGACTTCAAACTTTGTCAATAGGTAGTCCAAAAATCGAGGAGAGGTTATCAAATTATGAGCCAGATTGGCCAATAGGTGGCGCTACAGCAACCAAAAACGCGAAATGGCTCATAACTCCTAAACCGTTCATCCTAAGGGTCAAGTGTCTTATATCATTGGAAAGCTGAGACCTTGGCGAACAAAACGTATATCTCCGATTTCATTTCCGGTATGCAAATTTTCCCGCCATTTTGAATTTTGTCAAAAACCTACTTTTGCGAACTAGTCCCTGGTTTTTTGACATATCAGAACCAAACCAGTGCCAAAATGTTCTCTCTAGACTGAGTATCAATAATTATCAAAAAAAAGTTGAAATTTTGACTCATGAACGAAAAGGGGCGTGGAAATGTACATTTAAGGCGGAGCCTATTTTACTAAAGAGGCTATAACTCCAGCAAGAAATGAGATATCATCACCAAACTTGGTACACATGTTAATGGGCTCAGTCTTTGGTCACTATAAAAAAATCGCGACGATTGGCCACTTGGTGGCGCTATAACATGGAAAAAAACACAAAAAGGGCTATAACCACGCGACCACTTGTCCGATTGACCTGAAAATTGGTATGTGGTGTCTTGGCCCAAGGTACCATGTCTGTCTATGAGAACATTGGCGTATCTCAAAAAACATGGCCGCCATCGGCCAATGAAATTTGAGACCCTATTAGACAGGGTTAACGGAGGTCGATCGGAACGAAACTCAGTAGGCATGTTTGACTCATGGTCCTAGAGGTCTGTAAGAATTTTGAAAGAAATCGGCCACTAGTTGGCGCTAACGAGTTTTATGGCTCTGCAATCACGTGGTGTTGCACACATCGTCAAAATATGCATATCATATCATAGATCTCCTCATGCTGAACAACTTTGCCTCTAGAACCATTGCTGTCAATCAAATCGTTAAATAAATATTTGCAATTATAATAAAAACCTACTTTTGCGAACTAGTCTCTGGTTTTTTGCCCAATCAGAACCAAACCAGTCTAGGACAATTCTCTGGACTCTCTAGATCAATAATTATCAAAAAAAAGTAGATTTTTTATATTTGGATGGCTATAACAGGGCCAATTAGAAAAGAGGTGTGGCAAAATACACTCAAAACCCTATAAATCCTAAGGGGAATCTCAAAACTTCACGAAAATTGTTGGGTATATGTGGCATAACATGTTGAAGACACATGCAAAGTTTTATGGAGATCGGAGTATAGGGGGCGCTATAAGTGTTAAAAAGCTTTGAAAACCATGTATTCCCTATGGTGAATTGCCTGTAAATTGTATTTTCCATCTCTGTAATCAGGTGGGGTTAAAACAGCCACATAATATGCATATATTATGATAGATCTTCTCATACTGAACAACGTTGCCTCTATAACCAATACTGTCAATCAAATCTTTATCTAAATATTCACAATTATGTTAAAAACCTAGTTTTGCAAACTAGTCCTAGGTTTTTTGCCTGATCGGAACCAAACCACAGCAGTATGATTCTCTGCACTCTCCTGATCAATTCATATTTAGACTTTGTAAAGTCACTATTATAATATTTAAAATCACATTTTGTCAGTTAATCACTTCATTTCACCTGATATCTCTCAAATTCATTCAGTGCTTAAAAACCTTTCATGCAAAAGGCGTCAAATGCTTAAAGACCTTAAATGGCTTGAACCCCGCTAAATGCTGCTCGCAGCTTTAATATTGTTTTTGCTTCTGCTAAAATCAGAGCAGAGTAGACCAATCAGACTGGGCCATCTGACCAATCAGAGCAGAGTAGACCAATCTTCAACCTTCAAAACACAAATTTGCCTTTAAAATAGCATCATTTGGTCTCTTAAACCATTTACACATTTTAGTTTTTCTTCTGTCCATCCACAGGTGGTTTCTGGCACACTAGTTTAATCGATAAGAACCTGGTGGATTTCTTCGTGCCGTTCCTTCCTCTGGAGTACAAGCACATCATTCAATGCGGTTTGGCCGAGATGGTCTCCAAGGGTCACGCCCCGGATAAAGAAGTGGTTGAAATGATGGCCCACGACCTGAACTATTTCCCTAAAGAGGAGCGCGTCTTCTCCATGCAGGGCTGCAAGGTCATCCCCAGCAGACTGGACTTCTATGTTTGAACGACAGCGGACAAAGAAAGACTTAAAAACAGCAAACTGGTTATCGTCTGTGCTTTTTTCCACAGAAATCCCTTCTGTTCTTCTGCAATAGAAAGAACTGGAGCCTAATCGCTCCTCAGACATTACAGCTTTACATGATGTCATGCTCTCTAGACTCTAAAGCGGATTTTTTTATTCAATCACAAGTGTTTTATGCACTAATGGACTGTTTTATTGATGTCGGTTGCATCAGCTGCTTAAGTCCTTGTTTTCAAGGGCGTTTCTGTTGATGATGAAGTAGCAGAGGAAGCTATTTTTAAATGACTTTGCACATTGTGGCGCTCTAAAAACACTGGCTGTCGGCGATTTAATGTGTTGGATCTGTATTAATTGTTATCATGGGGGAAAAAACAATTTGCCTTTACCTTGGAATATCACACGCGTTTATTACTGCCTTTCTATGTGTTGGAAAGTTTAAGATGAAGATGATCATTAGCTAGAGGACATTTGTAGCTTAACCTGAATCTCATTTTGGCCTTTGAAATGGAATGATCTTTTGTTTTTTCCCGATTCTATGGAAGCTGTTTCTGCCACCAAATAAAGTCGCAATTACTATTTAATTTTTTTTTATCTCAGAATTCAGACTTTTTTCCCCTCACAATGGCGAGTTATAAATGTAGAATTCTGAGATTAAAAAGTCGCAATTACTTTATGCAATTTTTTTATTTAGTGGCGGAAACGGGCTTCCGTAGGAATCAGATTTGTGTGGTCGATTTATAAGTTGCAATGTTTCTAGCGCCACTGGTTCTAAATGAAAGCTTTGAGTAAATCACAGTGCCTGTTTATCTTACACGAATACAGTTAAACATGCTTTTTTTTAATCCGTTATAGGCACTCGTCATTATTTGATGATCTGGTTTCAACATAATTTCGCATTTCAATCGATTCACCAAGATAAAATGGAAAAATACTTGAAAGATTCAATCTACATTTTGATTTTGATAAAGCTTTATGACCTAAACTTACTCGATTGGTCTTGAGAATTTTGTTTTTGTACATGTTGTCAAGATCATTTCTATTATTTATTTTTAATTTATTTATTGAGCCTCCCAATGGTCCATAATAACTGGATATGAAGTTTTAAAATCATTACACTGTCACAGACATGGCTAGGATTTAAATGTGGTGTATCAGAGAGCAGTCCTGGAAATGAAGGGAGTGGAACAATGTCTAGTAAAACTAGACACTAAGTTTTCACTATATATTCTAGCCAATTAAATATTTTAGTAACGTAAAACTGTAAATTATACATTACATTGCATATTATTCCTGAAAATCATGATTTCCTGGCATTTGTCAAATTGACAGTGTTTCCACAATCTGATCTGTAATTATGTTGGTTTTCTAATATTCAATTTTTTTTTCTTCCTGAGACCCTAATTTTCTCTTTCTTAACTTTCAAGCTAAAAACAACCAACCTGGCAGGGAAAGGTCCAAACACTTTGATAGACTTCCGCTTAGGGTGTGAAAATGTTCCCTAGCAGACTCGTTTTAGAGCGTCTCCACCAACAAAACAGTTCTTCTTTTAGAGTATCTCCTTCAATCTCCACCAAAAAAAAAAAAAAACGTCTTCAGGCTGATCTGTTTGATCATAGATGGGATTTCTTACTGGCTGTATTTATGGTTCACCCATAATAGTCAATCAAAAATTCTAAAGTATATAGACTTTGATGTAGCATTGATGAAATGTACATTAAATACAATTTTAACTGTCAAAACTCTCACACATGCACAAAGCATTAAGAACCCATTTCCCTCTCCAAATACCACACTAACATGAGTCTGTAAATGATTACTTTGCTTTATAATCTTCTTATGGCATCTGAATGATCTAAAGGGCAGGTGAGAATTGCCCCAGGATACCACATAAATACAGATGTATTACATCTGATAACGTCACAGTAAAATACCTGCTCTCTTAAAGGGGCAGTTCACCCCAAATTGGCAATTTTGTCATCACTCACCCTCCTGTCATTCCAAACCCATAAGACTTTTGTTCATCTTCAAACACAAATGAAGATATTTTATATGAAATCTAAGAGATGTCTGTCCCTCCATTGACAACTACCACTTAGACACTTCAATAAGTTCATAAAGAGATCGTAAAACTGATCCTTATAAATCGAGCAGTTTAGTCCTAATTTTCTGAAGACAGTCAATTGCTTAATTTGCGCTCAAGCATGCTGCGTAACACGAGATTGAACCTCATTGCAATAAACCGCTCGATTTATATGGATTAGTTTAGTTTTATGATCTCTTTATGAGCTTATCACAAGTGGTAGTTGTGTAGCTGTCGATGGAGGGACAGACATCTCTCTGATTTCCTCAAAAGAAGATGAACAAAAGTTTAATTGGTTTGGAAAGACACGAGAGTGAATTTTTATTTTGGGATGAACTAAACCTTTACATCACAGAATGTAGTAACATCCATGAATAAATAATGAATGCAAAGAGAAACAGCTGAATATTTTATTGAAAATAAACAGCACTTTATTTCTGATCCACATGTTTCTGTGAGCATCGGGTCCAGATGAGAAGACAAAAATCCATCAACTGTCTGCAAATCATCTGGTTTTGTGATCAAGATTTCCAGTACGTTGACAATGACAACAGTTTTCCAGGCTGGAGCCGTTCCTGGCTGTACTCGGAGGCACAGTTCCTTATTAAACGCTTCAGGTTTCCATTAAACAAGCAACACGGCATTAATGCAGCCATCGTTTTCTGGGTTATTCGTCACCTGGGCGAATTTACCTGAAACACAACATCGCATTTCATGTTTTTTACTCTGAAACACATTTTTAAGTATTGCATAGCCAAAAAACGAAGAGCCAATCAGACTCACCCCAGATGACCTTCCCGCCCTGCGTGACCAATCCGAGCTCACTGACGTTGACCTCAATGACTGTTCCCTTGGTGATGACGCCCAGCGTAGTGTACAGGGAGGAGGAAGGGTTCTTCTTCACCCCCAGGATGGGCAAACAGAACGTGGCCTTCAGTTCAGGATGAGTGACGTGTGCCTTCTTAAACCTCAGACCCTGCAGACATTTACAATCAAAACTCTGTTAATATATACATAGAAATATGTGTTAACTCTTTACAAAAATGTGTTCTTGTGTTCATTAATGTTTAATCAACACTTACTAATACATAGTTTAATCAAAAGTTGTATCTGTTAAAACGTGGCAAAACTGTTTTAAAAAGTGGGTGGGACAGGTGTATGTGGATTTTAGCATTGCTAACACAATGTTATATCAGACGTAAAATATGTACAGCAACAATTGCAGAAAGATTAATATTAAGATGTCCAGAAATCAATTCAATAATTAAACATGGTCTCATGTTTAATTCTTGCATCTAAACACAATATAACGCAAGTGCCAAGTAGGGGTGTCCCCGACTAAGGATTTACACATTCGAATCTCTCTATAGTCGACCGATAGTCGAATCATCTGTGTGTGTGTAAACCATAGACTGGAAAAAAATAAACGGTATAAAAGGGTTGGGAAGGGCAGGACACTAGACAGCAGGAGGCTAAGACTATTTTTATTTTACTTTACACACGGCACACAGCCACCACTTTTAATAAAGTGATCAAAACTAGGCTACGCTACACATTCGTAAATTAACCGTTCTCTCATAACATTTAAAAGCCGCGATCGAAAACACAGAACATCACACAAATATATAAAAGAACATTTTGATAAATAAACCTAACAAAATACCTGCCTAGAGAGGAAAAGAACACTTTGAGTGCGTTTATATGCACGTTCTTCAGCCGATTGTGCCTTAAGGGGGTCTCACACCGGACTGAAGCTCAGCACTGTCTCAGGATCTCACACCAGGCAGACGTGAACATTACGCGCCGCGCGCAAGTTCAATTTTGAATCACTGCACGATGAGTGTATCTTGTAGTACAGGGTGAAATCAGTATATACATTCACGATTTGAGGGAAATATACATTTAATCGCCGCGGACAGGCGTCAAATGCCGCCGTCGGTGTATGTGTTCGAATTTTAAAGGCAGGGCGCGTCTGGTGCGAAGCTCAGTGCCCTTAAAGGGGCGATCGCTCAGCGCCGTGACACGTCTTTTTAACACTAATATTGAGCACCCCCATATTGCCAAAATGGTATGATCCTCGATTCATAACACCCACGGAGATTCGACCATGAGATCAGTGGTCGAATGCGATCCTGCATATCGATGCATCGAATCTTCGACTATTAGGGGTCACCCCTAGTGCCAAGATTTTTCACGTGAATAAAGGCATAGATTCGCAAACTTTGCTCGTAATACCTAATGGCCTAGTTCCCTAATGGTCCTTTGTTAAGCTTGTCAGAAGTTCTCGTTTTTAATCTGCTCTAGTATTTTTTTCTCATCAAAACCTAATATCATCAGTGGTTGTACATCAAGAGCATTTTGTTTCGTGATTTCCCCAGAACAAATAGAAAGTCTCGGCAACGGCGTTAAGCGATAGATTAAAGCGCTCGTCTGAAGACTGCACAGCATTCACGAGCCACAAGAGAAATCCGCGCCACTGATAACAGCGGGAACGAGCGACTCTTCGAGCGAAATGATGCTCTTCTAGTTAACCAGAGGTGTTTTGTTTGTGTTAGTTAGGTTCATCCGTGCAGCAAGATGTTTCAAAAAGTGGTGGGGACATGCACTACCCGTCCCACCCGCAAAATATGCCTATACTGTTAATATATAATGGACCGGAGCAAACATGTAGAGATCTATTTATTAACTAATGTTGATAAATACGGTAACAAATGTATTGATGGTTGTTAGTTCATGCATTAACGTTACAACTTACTGTAAAGTATTAACAATATTTACCTATTTGTTGCATTTAGTTTGTAATAGGACTTCTATTATGTAAAATATCAAAATGTTTGTATATGTATATGTGTGTATGTGATATTTTACCATAGGTCTGATGAAGCGTTCATATTTGGGCGGTTTGCGTGTGAAACCCTCTCCTACGAAACAGACTTTGGTCACCATTCTCTTCCAGGCCTTTTTCTGTCTCTTTCCGGTGCGGATGACTTTCAGAACCTCGGTTTCACCCTGGGCTCGGACCTTCGGTAAAGGAACCTCCCACTTTCCCTAAAGAAACGAATCAAACAAACCTTAGAGTTAGTATGGACACCTCACAGATAGGACAAGACAACATGAAATGGCAGCCTTCTGGGACATGCTTCAAAAACGAAATATATTGAAGGCAAAACTTAATATATTTGTTCGGGTACAAGTTGGTTATTATTGTTAACTAAAACATTTCTGTTAATTTAAATAAAACTGAAATAAAATATTAGTTATATTAGTAATTAATATAAATAATAATTAATTATATTAATACTATTATAAAGGAAATTAGACATGTTGCCTTGGCATAAAAATAAAAACTAAGACTAAATAAAAATTAAATAAACTTAAATAGCAATAAAAAAATGACAAAAGCACATAATGAAATGTAAAATGCATATGAAAAAATAATAAATTCCAGTGAAAAAATATTTCTTCATGCCCTGAAAAAGCTTAACAGAACTCTACACCCTTGCTTCATTTAATTTACCAGGAACCATGAATATGCAAATGAGCGCCGCCTCCACTTACTCGCTCACACACTAGCTAGAGGATACACTGGGTCGGGTCAACTTTACTGTAGTTAACGCTGCACACAGGCAAGTGGAAATAATACCGGTTTAATTCAGGCATATACTGTATGTTTGAGCCAGAAACTGAAACTGTAGGACCATAGACTGTAAATAACATGGACGTGACGTCACCCACAGAAATCCGAAGAGCCGTTCTGAAGCGTAAAGTAGAGACGAGCTGGCCGTTGCCATCTTGCCAGTGCATCATCGCGTGTCACTCCAAGATAACAGAAAATGGGCAAAAGGGCGGGATGTGGGCGGAGCTTAGGTGACACAATGACTAACACACAGCGGATAAATGGCTATCCACCAGTCACTCAAAGTGACCACGCCCTTAATTATGCAGAACTTTAAGGCTTTATATAATGTAAACAAATGAGTTCTAAAAAATTCACCCCCTCACAGTTGTCATGAAGGGCAAAATTAGCCGTATAGACCAAAACCACAATTTGTACCAGGCTGTTTTCTGCTGTAAAGTTGGGGATTTTAACCATAGACTGTAAAAAAAATATAGACGTAGTGTCCGTGACGTCACCCATAGGATTCCCATAAGCCGTTCTGAAGCTTAAAGTATGGCCGAGCTGGGCGTTGCCATCTTGTAAGCGAGTCATCGCGTGTCACTCCCGGATAACAGAAAATGGGCAAAAAGGCGGGATGTGCGCGGAGCTGAGGTGACGCAATAACTATAGACGGCGGATAAATGGCTATCCACTTGTAACCACGCCCTTAATTATGCAGAACCTTAAGGCTTTATATAACGTAAACGAATGAGTTATAAAAAAATCCACCCCCCCCTAGAGTTGTCATGAAGATCAAAATTAGCCTTATAAGCCAAAACCACAATTTGTACCAGGCTGTAAACATGTTTTTTTCTGCTTTAAAGTTGAGAATTTTAACATGGGGCTCAATGAGATTCTGCTCCCTTCTGGAGCCTGTCCCTAGAGGCCAGTTGAGGAATTGCAGTTTACATTACTTCCGTATTGGCTTCAAGAGAGATCGCGGGAGGTTGCCGCTTGATTTTAACATGGGGCTCAATGAGATTCTTCTCCCTTCTGGAGCCTTCTAGTGGCCATTTAATGAATTACAGTTTAAGTTACTTCCGTATTGGCTTCAACAGAAACTGGGGGAGGTTGCTTCTTGTGTAGGACACAACACAGTAAATGATAACTGTTCGCCGTCTCAGAGTCAGACAGCTGCCTTCTAACAATCGGTATTCTTAATAACACTTTAAACATCATAGAAAGTCAGTGAGAAAGAGAAAATGACGGGATTGGTTACATGTTTGTGATGACAGGAAACGAGAGGTTTCAAACTGCATTTTTAAAAATGCAGTTTTAAAGAGAAAATACTCAGCAATGTGTTGACTGATGGATATTTTCACCACAGGGGGTCTGAAATATCAGAAATCTGCTGTCTGATTGGATACTCACAGCCTTCTCTTTCCTCTTCTGTTTGATCATATTGGAGAGAACTTTGGCGCGTGATTGGCCCTCTCTGTCCAGCAGGTAAGCTGGCACCGCCCCCTCTGGTGTCTTGTCATCGTCCTTCTGTTTGCTCTTCCTTTGCTCGTGCATCTTAATGCTGTAATGCAAATAAACAGGAAACAGGTCACCAAACCTCCCTGACATTTAGCCCAAATCTAAAGTAAAGCTGAAGGTAAGAATAGCTCACGTCTTCTTCATCTGGATCTTCTCAGCGTGTCTCTGTTTGTGGTAGAGTTTGGCTTTGAGGCCGATCATCTTTCTGGCTTTGTGTGAGCGCTCGT
The DNA here is from genome assembly GCF_024679245.1 of Pseudorasbora parva. Taxonomy (NCBI): domain Eukaryota; kingdom Metazoa; phylum Chordata; class Actinopteri; order Cypriniformes; family Gobionidae; genus Pseudorasbora; species Pseudorasbora parva. The sequence goes on from NC_090189.1 coordinate 6,403,959, forward strand.
GCGCCTCACGGCTTTCCTTCTTCCTCTTCCTCTCGTGGTGGTCCAGACGGTAGCCATGTCGCTTGCGGTGTAACTCGATGTGCTCGTTCTGAGGCTGTAGACCAACACAGGACACTACATGAATATTTGATTTCGTCTGTAGGTTCAACTCTCACAAATACACTCAGTTATAATACTGATTATTACAATTTTTCCCAAATATGAATCTAAAAGCATCTGATCATAACTGAACTTACTGAGTTCAGCTATAGATCAGTCATGGGAAATCTATCACTGTATGTAACAAGCATTACGCATCACACATCAAAGTGCAAGCAAATAGCCAGAAATAAAGACAAAGATAAAATGCAAATCAGCTGAGCTCTTCAATGCTGTGACTCACTGGGGTTTGTTATAAAATATCAGATGAATCACAAATATTATAAGCTCTGCCTTCATAGTAATGAGCCACAGTTCTTGCATAATGTAACTTGGGACATAACGTTTTTGGTATATGATACATATATATATATATATATATATATATATATATATATATATATATATATATATATATATATATATATATAAATCAATTAAAGTCTCTTCTGCTCATCAAGCCTGCATTTATTTAATCAATAATACAGAAAAACTTTAATATTTACAATTTAATTTTTTTTTAATACACTTTAAATATATTTTATTTAAACAGTTGTGCTGCTTCATATATATTTTATAACCTGTGATATTTTTTTCAGGATTATTTGATAAATAAAACGTAAAAAAAAAGAAGAAAAAAAGATAAGCATTTATTTAAAATAGAAATGTTCTGTAACAATATACACTATAGTTCAAAAGTCTGGGGTCTTTCATTTGTTTCTGAAAGAAATTAATAGTTTTATTCAGCAAGGCTGTGATGAATTTATATTAAAAATGGATAGTAAAGATTTAAAATGTTAGAAAAGATTTATATATTTTTTTAAATGCTGTTCTTTTAACATTTTATTAATCTGTAAATTCTGAACAAAGTATCACAGGTTCCAGAAAAATATTAAGCGCACAACTGTTACCAACATTGATATTAAATCTTCATATTAGAATGATAATATATATATATATATATATATATATATATATATATATATATATATATATACATACATACATACATGAGTGTGTGAGTGTGTAAACAACACACATATACAGTAAAAGAAAATAATCGTAACAAAAGCCATAAGTTGTTCTGTAATGTGTGTGTTTGTGGTATGGAATTACGTGTATATATATGTAATTATTACGAACAGATACGACTCATACGAAACATAAACATACACAGCCACATGTCAGCCAGACTCGCGCTAAACAAAGACATTTACACAACACTGGCAGGATTCTTCTTCTTACCATGGCGTGATATGTGGTGTTGAAGTGTTTATAGAGCTTTCCGGTGTTGCTTAATTCGCTCTTTGGTGTTTATCTCTTATATTTTGATGGTTTTATTTAAGACTCGAGTTCGCGATGTTCTTCACTCAGAGTCTGTTCTGTAGAGGAAGCGCGTCTGTAAAAAGGCTCCGGTCACAATCAACCGCAATTCATATCTGCAAGCATACGCCTATTCCAACTATTAACCACGCTTGATATATATTCTGAAAATACATATATGACATATGTGTTTATTAATGTGGGAGTTAATGTTCGTGTTACAAAACAGCACATAATTCTGTGTTTGCAAAGAAACTTTAGGAACCACATATTTGAGTCTTTGTTCTCTCTGGGATCACTGTAGACGTAACACACATAGGACAGCATGGCTGATGAACCTCCAGTGAAGAAAATTAAACCAAATACACTCTCAAATAAAGAGGTTTGAACTTTTTTTTGTGTGTTTCTCACATTACTGTGCTCGTTCTACATTTGAAGCTATAAAATGAACGTCATTACTTAACTGTAATATGTCATGTTACTTATTTAAAAACGAATAAATACCCTGTTTATGTCAGTTTAACGTCACGTTTTTGTAATATTTTCATTTGTAGGGTGAAGAGAGAATAAACTGGAAGAAATGGAAAGAACAAAGTAAGTGAAAACTTGTACATGTTCTACATTTAAAGAGTTTTTGGCATTATTAAGCGGAAAAAATATATTAGAAAGGTAATGGATCGCATTAAACATGAACTAATAGTAAAATAGTAAGATTTTTAATGTGCATCAAACATTTAGACGTCATATTTTTTCTTTTATATATACAAATGCTTGCATATGTGTTTTTCTTTTTTTATATCATATTTTTTCCTCAGGCTTTTATACCATATAATATATTGTGAGAATATGGAGCTCAAACAAACTGGATAGCTTGTAATGTAATTCAACAAGATCTTTATAACAGTCTAAATACACAAAAAGCATATAAATGTCAGTTGCCACTGTATATCGGCCAATAAAATGTCTTAGTAAGATGATATTTAAATGCTTAGTTTTATAATCAAAACTCTGAAGTTTTAAAACATATAATGCAATGTAAAGATGATTGCGAGATGAACAAATAAACCTTTCTCTAAAGTCTGATCATATTTGATATACTCACATTTAAACATTATTTTTTATAATAAATTATCTAGGGGTTATCAAGTAAACCCAAGTTGCTTCTGTCCACTAAGTGTTCATCTTGAAATATTACTAGCAATGTTTACGTTATAAAAATCAGTACAGATTTCACAGCAAAAAGATACAAGCTGAAGATGGATGTTTTTACATCTATAATCAGTGTTGCCACAGTTACTTTGAAAAAGTAATCTGATTACTGATTACTGATTACTCCTTTAAAAAGTAACTTAGTTACTTTACAGATTACTTGATTTTAAAAGTAACTAAGTTAGATTACAAGTTACTTTATTAGTTACATTCAGCAGTTGCCGACAACACCGCTGCCGCCTCAAAATAGAAATGACAACCGTTTTTGGCAACACACTTTATTGCATTTATGCCCGAGACTGACGGCCTCGACTTTTTTACGCCCCCTTTTTTAGGCTTCTCCTTCGTTTTATATTTATTTTAATAATTAAAATGAACAGTGAGATGTGCTGGTGGAAACAACATGAGACCATGATAGCTTGCGCCACTGTCAAGATATGGCTCGCGCAGGGTTAAAGAGTCCGTTTCTTCAGTGCAGCTGCTAGAGTTATGGCCTTTTTACAACTGGTTCCTTCATTCGTTTTCTCTGACCAGATCTATCTGATTGCGAAATGACCAGGAGTAGGCCTTCCGAGAGTCTTTCGAGACGCATTTAATTCCGATCACTCAAACAAACCAATTCAGAAGGTGCATGAAAGCATTTCAAACTAAACCGGACAAATGTAAATATATCTGGTTGTTTAAACCACATGTGTAAATTTTGGCAAATAATTAAAAAATAAATGTGTGAGAGCGTGTTATGTTGTAGTCAGATAGATATGATGGTGCTACTGCAACATCGCTGCAAATGAGTAGCTAAAGCAAGCCAACGCATATGGCCGTAAATGAAACTTTAAAATAAGTCACACAAAACACAATCATCTTCAATATAAAATAATGAGACTAATGATCTTACCAGTGCTTAGGTCACTCTCTCTCATATTGCGATCTTTGAATTTGAAATGAGCTGCTGAATAAAATGCTGGAATCTTTTGCTTTGATGTGAACTCCGTTAAATGAGCATACCGCGGGAACTGAAGATCGGATTTATATTAATTTTGCTGAAGTGTAAGGTAGGCTATAAGACAACCTTCATGTACTTTTTTTTTGTTTGTTTAGATTGTGTAGCCCGTTTCGTTTTTTTGAGCGCCGTTGCGAGCAGTAGGATAGCCTATCAGCCTGCCTCAGCTCGTCAAAAATGCCTTTGTGGTGGTATAATAACTAGCCTACTTTGTTTTTAATGTCAAAGTAGTTATATTTCGTTTCGTTTATTTTTTAAGTTCATTTAGAAAAATATTTAGAGCAAATTTTGTTTGTTAAATTAAAGTTTTAATTTTTTTATGTGACGACCCAGTGAGTTAACCGCATGTTTAGCCTAGTCTCTCAAACCAACTCTTGAATTGTCTTGCCTATATAAACTTTAATTTAACAAACAAAAAATTGCTCTGAACATTTTCTAAATTAGGATAATAAAAAAACGAAACGAAAAATAACTACTTTGACATTAAAAACAAAACTGAACTATTTTAATGGCTGCAACAATGTAAAAAGTAAAATAAATAAATAAAAAACATGGCTCCAGCCCCCGGGCTGAGAATTTGGATAAGCTGTCGGTTTTTACTAAGGAAAATGACTAAAAAAGTAACTCACAGTGACTTGGATAAGTAACTTTAATCTGATTACTGGTTTGGAAATAGTAACGCGTTAGATTACTCGTTACTGGAAAAAAGTAGTCAGATTAGAGTAACGCGTTACTGGCATCACTGTCTATAATAAAAGGCCTTTTACGTGCTATAAAAGTAAATTATCAACCAGGTGACAGAAGGCATGTAGTAGATTGTCTGTGACAGGTTTTTTTGATCATACTTGAACTTAAGAGGCCTTAAAAATTATTTAATGTATCAAATATGACACACACATGGCTTTATAATGTTAAGATGATGATGTAAAGCTGCCATATTCAAGGGTTCATTGCTGCTGTCTGTGTCTTCATCTCCAGAGAAAGAGGAGAAGAGACGACGCAAAGAGAGCAAACTCATCCAGAAGCTGGAGAAACAGAAGCAGAAGCAGGAGAAAGAGGAGGAAAATAAGCAGCAGGCTCAGCAGGAAGTGAAGGAAAGTAAAGGTGAGCAACACTGCAACTTAAAATTGTAAACTACCACACATCACACTATAATGTGTGCTAGACCAGGGCTTTTCAATCTCTTAGATCAGGGGTTTTCAAACGGGGGGCCGCAAGGGAGTGACAGGGGTCCGTGGGGAAAAAGTAAAAAGTAAACGAACTATAAACTTTTATCCCAGCACTTCTGTAATAGTATGAATTACTGTAAGACATAAATGCTGATACTGTGTGCTTGAAAAGTCTGTTTGTGAAGCTGTTTCATACCGAAACATGACAACGGCTCTCTCTGGCTCAGTGGCAGTGCCAACACGGATCTGAATGAACCGCTGTGATTGCACTCGTCAAAAGGTTCATAGACAGAGGCGAATCGCTGTCGTTTAGGAATAGGATCACGTGGGTGTTTAACGATTAATCATGCAGCTCTGTTACATGTAGTATACCAGAGTTAAACCATCCTCTTGTCTTGTCAGGTCGTGTGTATACGTTGAGCGTGGCTCTGCCTGGCTCAGTGATGGATAATGCTCAGTCTCCAGAGCTGCGGACGTACCTGGCGGGTCAGATCGCTCGGGCGTGTGGGGTGTTCTGTGTGGATGAGGTGGTCATATTTGACGAGCTGGGAGAAGACGCAAAGTGAGTCGCTACTTTAAAAGTTTTTGTCATTGATTACACTGCAAACTTGACAACAAATTCTGGGATTTGCAAAATAGGCCTAATATTACCTAAAGCCCCGTTTCCACCACAGGAACTTTACCCAGGAACTAGGAACTTTGGGTGGTACTTCGTGTGTTTAGACCGCAGGAACCAGGGTCTAAATGAAGTTCCGGGTAAATATTTCCCCCTCCAATCGGCCCTGCTCGCGAGGTAGTACTTTTTCAAAGTTCAGGAACTTTCGAGGGCGGGACTTGGGCGCTGAACATGCTGATTGGTTGAGCTCACGCAGCATTTTAGTTCAACCGGCATTTTTAAAAGTCTTTTGCGAGGTTCGTTCTGCGTTCAGTAAATATCAGTCTTGCTCTCTGTCTGATGGCGCGCGTTCGTCTCAGCCATCTCACGTGCAATGTCCGTAATAGCTGATAATAATATACATTGTCATTTTAAATCTAGCTTTACAAGCTTTCTGAATATGCTGCTGAATCTGCATATAGTGCGCTTTTCTGTCATTGTTAATTACCTCTTTAGTAAACCTATACATAACCAGCAAAAGCGGCACAGCTTGAATCTCTTCCATACTCGTTATTAATTTGTTTTCACCATGTAAACGACCTGACCGATTACTTTTAAGTGTGTGTCCTTACATGACGTGACAGCGCGCGCCGCGCTCATGTTGACAAGAGAGGAAAGTTCATTTTTCTGAGCGGTAAACTTTTTATATCGTAAGTTATGAAGATAATGTTGGAGTAATGACACAGCGTATATTGCCCCGGGCAGTTTTTACTTTAACTGCGCCTGACAGAAGATTTTTTTTTCTGAGATGATTATTACACTTTACAACAAATAGCTATAAATAATACTGTATTAGTCCTGGTGTCCGTTAAGAGTTGCTATGGCTACAGTAAACACATTCAGCTGCTGGAGAAAACAGCGTTGACATTTTTGATGCGGCAGACAAACTGCATGTGACAAAATGACTGCGATTGAAAGTCATCCCATGTAAACACCAGATCGGTTTAGATAACGTCTCATGTAAACAGTCCACTAAATCTTTCAATCGGTACACTTAAAAATGATTACTGTCCGTCACTGGCTTGGAGGAGCAGTCGCGCGCAGTCCTACATCACCGGACTAATTTGCCTAATCTTCTCGGAACTTTATCGCGGTCGAAACGCAGACAGATGCAGGTCTGGGGGGAGAAAAGTTCCTGTAAAAAAGTTCCTGGTACAAATTGTTCCGGGTAATTTTGGTGGAAACGGGGCTTAATTTGATGATGCATAGTAAAAAAATCAACAAACGTTATTATGTGTAGTTTACATCACTTACAGTTTGAGTGAAAATATTTCTGCTTATATATCATATTTATCATGTGTGTATGTTTGTGTTTGTACTAGTAAAAAAATTATCAGAAAATGCCATTTTTAATGTTTTTATAGAAGTGTCTTCTGCTCAACAAGGCTGCATTTATTTGAATCAAAAATACAGTAATATTGTGAAATATTTTTACAATTTAAGTTAACTGGTTTCTGTTTAAAATATATTTTAATATATCATTTAATCATTCTGATTTTCATTCTTTTTTTAACCCTTTGATGAATAAAAATTCAAAAAGAACAGTGTTTATTATAAATAGAACGTTTTAATGTTTATTAATTCCATACATGTCTTTTGTATCTATTTAGTGTGCCTTTTCTAAATAAAAAAAAATAATTAAATAATAATAAATTTAAAAAAATCTATGTATTTTTTTTACTTACCCCAAATGTTTGAATGGCAGTGTATCATGATTTTCAGAAAAAATGAAAAATAGAACACAGCTTTTTAAAAAGCACGATTTCTGAAGAGTAATAAAGCTGAACATTCAGATTTGATCACAGGAATAAATTACATTTTAAAATATATTACGAAACCAGTTAATATAAATTGAAATAATATTTCACAATATTACTTTTTTTTTAAATTGTATTTAAAAAAAAAAATCTAATAAATGCAGCCTTGGTGAAATTGAGACTACTTACAAACACACACACACACACACACAAACACACAGGTTTGTTTCACTAAATTAGTGAGGACATTACATAGACTTCCATTGATTTTATATCAGGTTAATGATCCTTTCTATCCCCTAACCCAACTCCTATCCCTAAACCTACCCATCACAGAAACATGCAGAATAGATTGAAATAAAAACATGTTTTGGCCAATTTATAAGCCTTTCTAACTAGTGAGGACCAGTCAAATGTCCTCACTAGTGAGTCATTTTCATATTTCACTATTTAAGTGAGGACATTTGTGTCCTCACAATTATTGCAAAACAAGGAACACGTGCGCACGCACGCACGCACACACACACACACACACGCACACACACGCACACACACACACACACACACACACACACACACACACACACACACACACACACACACACACACACACGATCAGTTCATTAAAGTAACAAAGCAGTGAAATGTCTAAGATTTTGGTTTTAATTACAAAAAGAAGTATTAAAATATTTTTATATTACAATCAGCAAAATATTTTCTATTAAATTACATAGTGTTCTATTTATGTCAAAGAATTTTATATAAACACAAGGTTATAAATAGGCTTTTTTCTTCACAAAATCTCTCATTTTCAGTCACTGTGTGGAATATATGTAGTAAATGCCCTCAGAGGAAGCCGAAAACATCTTAAATCATAATGCAATATACGCAAAAATTGCCTGATAATTTATCAAATGGTTGTGACCTGGTTCAGAGAAAGAGATGAATCATGTCTTTGTTTTTCTTTCATTTTGTTCCTTACAAATGGTTGTCAAAAGCAAAAATGCTACAAATTGCACTTCATATTTCAGGATAAAGTTAAAATAGAGCCATTTTTTGTAATCAGCTTCCCAAAATTAGTATTGGATTTAATTCAGAAAATATGTGTTATCAATTTGAATACACAGTTCAAGCTTCAAAACATGATCTTAATATTTCAGGACCGTTGAGGGAGAGTTCACAGGCATTGGTAAGAAAGGCCAGGCCTGCGTCCAGCTCGCACGCATCCTGCAATACCTCGAGTGTCCACAGTGAGTGCTGTCACAATCAGATTTATGTCATATTAATGTGCACGTAGACCTTTAGGCATCACATCTGTGTCGTGTGCAGATATCTGCGGAAGTCTTTCTTCCCGAAGCATCGAGACCTCCAGTTTGCCGGTGAGTATCACATAATCGAACCCTGATCGTGTTTTTGAGCTGAACGTTTGCAGAATCAGTTTAAACGTGTGTGTTTCAGGTCTGTTGAATCCTCTGGACAGCCCGCATCACATGCGCATGGACGAGGAGGCGGAGTTTCGGGAGGGGGTGGTGCTCGATCGGCCGAGCAAACCGGGCAAAGGGTCCTTCGTCAACTGTGGGATGAGGAAGGTGTGTGTTTTAATACACACAGACTTGATTGGTCTTTCAGTGAACAGGAAATGACCTCAGTCTGTGTGTTTTATCTACAGGAAGTTCAGATCGATAAACAGCTGAAAACCGGACTGAGAGTGACCGTACAGCTCAACAAGAGCCAAAAGAAAGGTACACACATTTTGTGTTATTTTATATTAATATTATATGATAGTTTTTGAAATAGCTTCTTTTTTTCAGGTTTTTATTTTAATTTTAGCTTTAATTTATAGTTACTATATATTAATTGATGACTTTACAACATTGACATAGTTATTGAAATGAATCAATATTGAACTGAATTGAGCCCGAGTGACACCATAGTCTTTGTTATTTTTCATAACCGATGAATTTTGCAACATTAACACTGTTATTTTCCTGTTTATTACTGTAAAAATGCTTCGAAACAACCTATTACATAAATAACTATGCAATATAAATATGACTTCATTTGACTATTTTTTTATTTCAGTTAGTAATTTTAGTACTTTAGCTCAAATTCATTGTAAAGTTTATTTAGTGGATGTTTTTCTTCTAATATTTACTTTTATTTGATTTCAGCTTTCTAATGTTTTTTACAGTTTTAGTTCATATTATTATTTTTTAATTTATTAAACATAAACTATATATGTATATGTGTGTGTGTGTTTGTGTGTGTATATATATATATATATATATATATATATATATATATATATATATATATATATATATATATATATAAATATACACTGATCAGGCATAACATTATGACCTAATATTGTGTTGGTCCCCCTTTTGCTGCCAAAACAGTCCTGACCTGTCGAGGCATGGACTCCACTAGACCCCTGAAGTTGTCCTGTGGTATCTGGCACCAAGACGCTAGCAGTAGATCTTTTAAGTCCTGTAAGTTGCGAGGTGGGGCCTCCATGGATCGGACTTGTTTGTTCAGCACATCCAACAGATGCTCGATTGGATTGAGATCTGAGGAATTTGGAGGCCAAGTCAACACCTCAAACTCGTTATTGTTCTCCTCAAACCATTCCTGTTCCATTTTTGTTTTGTGGTAGGATGCATTATCCTTCTAGCCACAGCCACCAGGGAATACCGTTTCAGTGAAAGGGTGTTCATGGTCTACAACAATGCTTAGGTACGTGTCAAAGTAACATCCACATGGATGGCAGGACCCAAGGAACAAGGTTTCCCAGCAGAACATTGCCCAAAGCATCACACTGCCTCCGCTGGCTTGCTTTCTTCCCATAGTGCATCCTGGGGCCATGTGTTCCCCAGGTAAACGACACACACACACCCAGCCATCCACGTGATATAAAAGAAAACGTGATTCATCAGACCAGGCCACCTTATTCCATTGCTCCATGGTCCAGTTCTGATGCTCACGTGCCACTGTTGGTGCTTTCGACGGGGTCAGGGGTCAGCATGGGCACCCTGACTGGTCTGCAGCCCCATACGCAACAAACTGCGATGCTCTGTGTATTCTGACAGCTTTCTATCAGAACCAGCATTAACTTCTTGAGCAATCTGAGCTCCAGTAGCTCGTCTGTTTGATTGGATCACCCGGGCCAGCCTTCGCTTCTCACGGGCATCAATGAGCCTTGGCCGCCCGTGACCCTGTGGCCGGTTCACCACTGTTCCTTCTTTGGAGCACTTTTGATAGATACGGACCACTGCAGACCGGGAACACCCCACAAGAGCTGCAAGTTTTGGAGATGCTCTGACCCAGTTGTCTAGCTATCACAATCTGGCCCTTGTCAAACTCGCTCAAAGCCTTACACTTGCCCATTTTTCCTGCTTCTAACACATCAACTAAATTTAAAAAGTGAAATCATACTCAACCACCCCTTTAAATCTGTGATATTTAATCGAACCCTGTTTGTGTTTCAGAGGGGAAAGTATATAAAGGTGCAGTCGTGGCTCCTCACATCCCAAGGACAGAAGGTGGGCTGTACTGGGGTTACAGTGTCCGTCTGGCTTCCTGTCTAAGTGAGTTCTTCACATTTATTCATCTATGTCATCCTTATTCTTCAGCAGCGAGTAAAACTGAAATTGGGTCCCATTTGTGTAGGTGCTGTGTTCACAGAGTGTCCGTATAAAGGCGGATATGATCTGACCATTGGCACATCAGATAAAGGAAGCAGTGTTGATCACGTCACACTATCTCCATTCAAGTGAGTTTTGCATGGTTTTCTGCCTTATGTCTTATTTTATGGCTGATTTATCTAGAACTCTCACTGTCTCACTGGGACGTTTGCTATTACATATTTTTTACTTATACTAAACCACAAACAAACCACATGATTTGAAATCTTTCAGACTCTAATTTTTATATTTGGTGATTGTTTTTTGATAAACATGGTAAACCCTAATTGTAATTGTTAAAATTTCCAAGGATCAGTATTCTCCACTAAAAGTGATCAACCTGACCAAACTGTAAGTCGTAGAGACTTGAAACTTTGAGGGTTGGTAGTACCCATCCCATCTACAACGTCACCCAGATCGGCCTGATGGGGGCACTACAGCGGTCAAAAGTATGAAATGACTAAAGCGTTATGCTTTTTGTCCTGATTAGAACCAAACCATTGCAGCAAGATTCTCTGGAGTCTGATTGTCAATAATAAAAAATAAAAAAAGTTTAAATTTTGATTAGTTAAAGCAGCACTGAGTAACTTTTGCTCTCGGGGTCCCCCTACAGTTTGGAAAAAATAATGTCCTCAACTACTGTCGTAAGCTCTGTCATCCTACAACAGGGGATGCCATCGCGCGTGCATTTGTTGACATGACAACCCTGATAACCCTGAACTAGTGATGCGCGGGACGTCTCATAACCCGCAGACCCCGTCGCGTGTGAAATGTCTTCATCCCAGGTACAGTCAGTGGCTAATGTTTCAGCAGGTCATATGAATATAATTTCATGGGTTTTCTTTTTTTCAAACGCCAAATAATTGCGATGTTCACGTTTAAAAGCCAGTGTCATTATAGTAGTCTATTGGTTACCGTTTTACAGAATCTATATGATACTTCAGTTCAATGTTTGAGTGGTCGGTAATCACCACAACAAGCAGGACGGCATCGGTCGGGCACGCCTCCTTCAGCTCACGCCAACGAGCAAACGCTGGCCCAATGTTGATCCTCGTTTTGCCTTTAATCACATCACTTTTTCATTTCCTCTTATTGCTTTCCTCCAACAAAACCTTTTCTTTCTTATTTGTCTGCTGCTTCGGACATGACTATATTATCCGACGAACAAAGTTGGGCTCGCACGTCCGAATGTAAGGAAGTGTGGGTGTTGGTGGAAGTGACGTATTTGCCATAAACCTTTTTGTTCTCGGGTTACTACCCGAAACCCGAAGTTTAAAAGTACGATTAAAAACGATACAGACCCCATCAGGCTATGGCAGACGTGTCATTCAACCTATTGTAAGTCATCACAATAGTCAATCATCACAAGAGTCTTGAAAATATATTATGAAGGTTGAAAAGTTACCTGGTGCTGCTTTAACTAAAATGGGTATAATTCGTGAACCAAATGAGATATTTTCATCAAACTCTGTACACATATGTATGGGCTCGATCTGTGGTCGTGTGAAAAATCATGTGGTGACTGGCCACTTAGTGGCACTATAGCATTGAGGGAAAAAAAATACTATAAATTTAAAGTCTGATTGACTTGAAAATTGGCATGTGGTGTCTTTGCCCAAGATGCGAAGAAGTTGAAGTTTTATGGAGCCCTGCACATGACATGCTGGAAAAAAATAAAAATATATGTATGTTTGTTAAGAAACGGATTAGTAAATTGTGGTTATGAATCAAGAATTTGTTCCGTCGTTTTACTAAAACATGGCCATGATGTAATAATTTGTTTCGTCCCCTTGAGGGAATGAATTTGTAAAACATGGCCACAATCAACAAATTCATTCTTATTTCATGGCCACGATTGAACTAAAACGGAGACAGTTAAGTTTGCATGTCATGTGCAGGGCTCTGTAAGTTTTTATGCCAGTTATTCAAAAGATAACATCCAAGTTTAAAATATAAAGAAATATTAGATTTTCCATTTGTGATTCGTCATGTCTTGTCTTGATTCACATCTTTCCGTATTTCCTTTTACGTGATAAAGGTTAGATTCACATCAAACCCTGCCATACTACTTCTGAATATGATGTCTATGTCTTAGTAAATTGTGTAGAAATATATGAATTATTTTACTACAATCATGTGAGACGTGGGTGGAGCTTGCTTGAAGGTCAACTAGTGGAAGCGTTTGGTACTGCACCCAAATTAAATCTTACTGAAAGCTAATTTTTTGAGAAATCAACCCTTAAATTTGGAACACCTCTTGTTTAGAATTATTTTTCTAGCAGTTGTAGCATAGAACATGTTTTGTAAATATTTACTTTTAAAATGTACTTTTTATAATGATGTATAAATGTATTGTTTATAGATGTATAAACAATCTTGCTCCAGCTATCATATGCCAATTAATAACAAAACAACGCAGTAAGGGAATGACTACAAGAGGTACAACTAATCAGAATTGCACAGTACCGAAAAGAAAAACTACATTTGCACAATCCACATTTTCAGTTCAAGGTACACTGCTTTGGAACAGCCTGCCAGTTGAACTAAAAATGCAAACAGAGTTAAAACTCTGTCAAATAAATCTAAAAAAGTGGTTTAAACAAAAGCAGGTTTGTGAACATTGATGGTCATACACAGTCTTAGTTTTCTTTTTTTATTGTTTTTTTTTTCATTTTCTTTTGTGTGTGTGTGTGTGTGTGTGTGTGTGTGTGTGTGTGTGTGTGTGTGTGTGTGTGTGTGTGTGTGTGTGTGTGTGTGTGTGATGTTTTCTTGTTGTTTTAAAAGCCTAACCAGGGACTGGGGCTGCAAATTAGCCTTTGGCTATAAGCCTATATGTGGAGCATCAGCAGCATGAAATTGTAGCAATATTTTTTTTTCTGCATTGTCCCTGTCAAATAAATAAATACATACATACATAATGCTTTCAAAAGTGACTAAAGTATGGTATTTTTACCTCTAATTATGGCAATTTAAGTTGGAAATGTGATTTGGTCTGACAGTTAACAGGTTTTAAATATGCTGTTTTGATTTGCTGAGAAATATAACTCAACTGTGTTCTCCGTCAGGCACATGCTGGTGGTGTTTGGTGGTCTCCAGGGGTTAGAGGCCAGTGTTGATGCCGATGAGAATCTGCACATCACTGAACCCAGCGTGCTCTTTGACCTTTACCTCAACACCTGTCCCGGGCAGGGCAGTCGCACCATCCGCACCGAGGTGACAGAGAAAATGCATATTTGTTAACAGCTCCATACGGAAAATTTGGTATTGTTGGGCTGGGTCTACAAAAATGACTTCTTGATTTTAGTCCACTCTCATTTAGTTAAACCAATATGGATACTTAAACCCCAAGAATCGATGATGTTTTCAAGCGATGTGTGAACAAAACTTCACTAAACATTTGTAGCACACCTACTAATTTGAACGGATATCAAATATCAAGCAATGTATTCGAATATATTCGAATATCTACGACCCACCCCCCATTAAAAAAAAAACAGACACCGCCGTAATGGAGATTCAATCACAATCGCATTAACAGTCTGACAGTCATAAACAGGACTCAGGCCACAGCCTGTATGAAAAAATAAATTGTTAACTTAATGTTTGCAACAGCAGGTTATCAACTTAATCATTATAAAGTGCCACTATGCAATCATCACAACTCTCAGTTTGTCTACGGCATCAGATGTCGACGCCGTCCTCTACAGAAGCTGGAATTTGTTTACGGATGCCATAGCAACTCTCAACGGCCACCAGGACTTTTATAAAAGCTATTTATTTGTTGTAAAGTGTAAAAATCATCTCAGAAAAAATAAATTCTAATGTCAGGCGCAGTTGAAGTAGTTGATTGTTTGCTTACATGGGTAGGTTTATGGACAGTGTCATGGTTAGTGACAGTGTCCCTCAGAAAAATTTACTTTCCTCTTGTCAACATGCTTGGTGCATGTGAGCGCGGCGTACATCATATAAGGACGCACACTCAAAAGTAATCCTGTCAGTTCGTGTACATGGTGAAATGTTTCGTTTGATCGATTCATAAAAAGGTTTATCCCACCCATCTCAAAACGATTACAATTTCATTCAGTTTGGGCATTTTTATTACGATTGAGGTGTTTATGGAGCATTTTCATTCAGATTGGACTTTTAAACCGATTACAGTGCTCCATGTTAACACACCCGACTGTAAAAAATTGTGCTACATGGAACTTTAAAAACCGGATAGTTTATTTATAGTTCGATTACGGATATTTCACATCATGTTCGAATGCATATTTGAGTATTGAATTAAAAATTGACAGCCCTAAACCTACCACACAATAAATCACAATAAGCTTAGTAAGTTATGATATGAAGCAAATTCTTTTCAATTCTGTACATTTTATAATGAAATTCGAAGAATAAATGCAATTTTGGCACTCTTTAATGTGGCGTGACTGCAGTTCAGTTTATGCGAATCGCTCGTGAACCAATAATTTCTTCCGCTTTACTACTAGTTATAACACAAAATAAATGTGAATGAACATCAGAAGGTATGTTGAAAGATACAGTACAACTTACTGAAATGTCATGTCTAATGCAATCACATAATCAGTGTTTCAACAGCGTAAAGACGTCAATAAAACAGCTTGTGAACAATATCATGGAACTACATTTACCTCAGGAAAGCCATTCAGTGACCATACACTTTAGTCAGCTTGAAAGTGAACTCTAGAGAGCAGTGCTTTGATAAATATATGCACTATATTCATTATATTCATTATATTTTACTTATTTAATGCATGTTTGAATAAATCCCTAATTGGAGTAGAGACAATTATATGTTTAAATGACAAAAACAGCCTTATGTGCTATTTAAAATTTTGTATAAAAATCAGCTGTTAAATATCAACTTAAATATTACCCAGGTGAAAAAGGCGTAACATTAAATGTATTCAAAATGCATTAAAGTATATTGGTATTGTACTAAAAAGATACTCAAGTACATTTTTAATGCATTTAATATTACGTCTTTTTCACCTGGGTATAGTAATGGACCAACTAACAGGGTTTCCTGTATAGTTTACTGCATTAGTTGAGAGAGATAAAGATGTATGCTGTACCTGATATGTATCCAAATGA